>NW_025385807.1:0-7777 GCF_016433145.1 Gracilinanus agilis
AGGAAAGGAAAGGAAAGGAAAGGAAAGGAAAGGAAAGGAAAGAAAAACACTGAATCTGGGGCTAGCAGCTTTGGGTAAATCCCATTTCTGATTTTTGTATGACTATAGGCAAGTCATTCAATCCTTCTGAGCCTCAGTTTTCCCACTGGAAAATGATGATAGCAATACTTACATCACAACTGACACAGAGCTGTTACTTGGAAAGCTTTTCTAAGTATTCTATAAATATACAGATATCCTTTGCAGATCTTGACTTTCCCCACTGTGGTTTCAATATATCCCAGGTCACCATAAGAAATTAAGTGGAAATTTAGGGGGAGTTTTGTAGAAGTCACAGACAACATGTAAAGACTAGCATACAACACAGAAGAGATTTAGACTCAGAAATGTGTAGTTAACCCAAAATTTGCAATAAGGTTCTATAAACACATCATACAAGAAAAAAAAATTAAGACTTCTTTTCTGGTACAAATGGAGGGTCAAAAATTTTATACAGATATTCCAGATTACAGTATCATTCCTCCAACCCACAAGATGTGTAAGGGGTACCTGTTCTAGCTATTATTGTTATCAATCTTTACTCTTTTGGGGGGAGAACAACTTAGTTGCAGGATATAGAATCCTTTCCCTGTATGCTAGATTATAGCTTCCTGAGGCCCTCTAAACAGGAACTTTCTATTCATAGCTTTTTCCTTCCTCCTCACTTGAGAAATCCCACTTAGCACTGTGGAAATCCCTCAGCCCCAACCAATGGCAAGACTAAGAGGAAAGAGTGCATCAGAATAAGATTCAAGCCATAGACTAACTTGTTAAAGTTTTCTTTTGACAGGAAATTGGCTCAAATATACCAGAAGATTCTAACTAAAACCACATTTTATGAAATCTTGAAATACTACCATTTTGCATAATCTGTGGAATGATGAATGGGCTTAACCTTGGTTACGCCTATAGCTCCAAACTTGTCACACTGGGTAATCATATCAGGAAAGCAATCCAATTCAGTAAATGTTTGTTTATTAAACATTCCTAGATGCCAAAAAGTGTGTTCAGTGCTAGGGAAACAAAGACAAAAAGGAAAATAGTCCTTGCTCTTAAGGACCTTACACTCTATTTGGGCAAAACAATATGTATACAAAATAAAATAAAATAAAATATGCTTAAAATAAATACCAAAAATATTTTTGGAACAGGATCACTAACAAGTGGGAGATATCAGGAAAGGCCTTAAATTGAAGTTGTCACTTTAAGCTAAATCTACTCGAGCTAGAGATTCCAAATGGTGAATAGGGAAACTTTTCCAGGCATGGAGGACAGGGAGATAGGAGGGAAAAAAATGGCAGATGGGAAATAGCAAGAAAGCCTGATTGGCTGTAATGTAGTTGAATAAGAGAGAAAGATTTATGTTACCAAGTAATGTGAAACAATGCCAAAAAAATATTTCCCAGAGGAAATGAGAAGCCATTGGATCTTTTTGAGCGGGAGAGAGCTGTGTTCAGATATGTGCTTTTGGAATGTCAATTAAGAAGCTATGTAGAGGATGTATTAGACAACCTGGAAGCAGGGAAAATAATTAGGAAGTTTTTACAGTGTTCTAGGTAAGAGAAAATAAGGCCTCTCCTGAACTAGATGGTTTGCTATGTGAGTAGAGAGAAGAGGATGGAAGCAAAAGGTATTATGGAGATATAAACAACAACACTTAGTACTTGATTAGACATGGAGGAGGGAAAGCAGTAAGGGAGAATGAAAAGCAGAGAATAACCCCAAGGTTGGTAACCTGGAAGACTAGAAGGGCTTTTATGGCCTTGACAAAAACAGGGAAATTAGGAAAAGAGATGGATTGGGGTAGGGACACAGATGCTAAATTCCATTTTGTACATGTTGAGGAGTTTGAGATGTATTTGGGATATCCAGAAAGTGGAGATATTCAGAGGAGAGTTAGAGGGCCTGAACTGGTAGAGATAGATTTGGTCATGTCAGTGTGGGAAGTATTCAGGGATATGCTGAAGATGGCTTAAACTAATTGTCAAATTTTTCAGATGATCATCTATACCTTGGAAATCAGAAAACACTACAAATCAGGGCTTAGCTTATGATTTTGTTGATTGCTTATGCAAGAAAGTGATGAAGAAAATGATAACAATTCAGATTTTAGTTTAAAAGTTATATGTCTATCACAATATTTTTTTGAAATCCAGTTGTTAAATTTATCAGCATACCCCCTAGAAGTAGTGAAAGCATGGAGAGAAAGAAAGAGAGGGAGGGATGTGGGAGGTAAATAGAGAAAGAGGGAGAAAGAAAGAAATAGAGAGACCTTACACTCTTTCTTCATGAATTCACTTTAAAAACCATGTTTACATGTAAAAAATCATGTAACTTGTTTAAAAATCTCATTGAATTTTGTACAATTGTTTTTTAAAAAGCTACTCTGGGGGAAGTGAATCTTGTTACTCTAGACCTGTTAACAGAAAATTGTTTCTGTCTTATTCTGTGAGTTAGAGCTGGTTGGTAAGCAGAGTAGTTGTACCAAGGCAAAAGCTAGGGAAGGGAAAGGAACAATTTTTTAATTAAATACCTACTATGTACCAGATATTATTCTAAGTGCCTTATACCTATTATCTCATTTGATTGCCACAACAATCTTGTGGAGTAGATGCAATTATTCCCAATTTATAGCTGAAGAAATATGCAAACAGAAGTTCAATAATTTGACCAGGGTCACTCAGCTAGTAAGTATCTGAGGCTGGATTTGAACTCAGCTCTTCTTAACTCCAGGGATAGGGCCATGTTCACTATGCTACTAGATGGTGAAAGACAAGATCTCCTCAAAAAGAAAAAGATTAGGAGATTGTCAGATATGAGGGGGAAAGTGCAAAAAAAGTTGACTCCTAGCATTGCTATGCAGCAGCTGTGTGACTTTGATTAAGTCCTTCCCCATCTCTGAGTCTTAGTGTCTTCAAAAATAAAAGAAAGGGACTGGAATAGGTGATCTCTAAGATCCCATCCATATCTAGCATTAGAAAATTCTCCTTACTAGGGGAAAAAGCAATTCATTGATGTCAGTACTTCAAGTCAGGGGCAACAGAGAAATAGGACAGGTAAGGAGAGGCCAAGTGCTGGAACAGCACTATGGAGACCAGGGCAAGAGGTCACAACTGAGTCAATAGGTATATGAGGGGAGGGGGAAGAGATGGATGCCAAGAATCTGTAGTAAAAAAAAAGCAAGTTTTTAGCTAACCAGAGAGAACAAGCCAGGTATAGAGTATGAATAAGCAAATCAGTTACTGTCACATACAAGGAAGAAGGGAAGGAAGGATGGAAAGGGGGAAGAGAGAGAAAAGAAGAAAGGAGGGAAGGAGAGAGGAAAGGAAGGAAAAGAGGAAGGAAAGAAAGAAGGGAGGGAAGAAGAAAAGAAGGTAATCTATTTGGTAAATATATAATACAAATAAATATTGGTTATGATTACACTAAATGTCAAATAAAGATGAGATTTGACAGGTCAATTAATCCAGAAAGTTTCTATACAGGTAGGAATTTTTTTCTTCCATCCAAATGACCCAATAATCATGGCTGTTGACTTAGTGTCTTTTCTCTTCTATAATGATACATTACCACAGAGAGACAGTACAATTTGCACTGGGGAAGGAAGTTTCCACAATGTTCCCTCCAAATTAATGATGCACTCAGTGTTCAGATGATATGTAAATAAGCCTCATAAAACATGCTGAAGCAATGGTGATGATTTTTTTTAAAAAGATAGCAATCTGCTTTGATGCACCCTAAGATACAGAATGTCCTGGTTCCTAAATGAGTCTAATTTGCATTATGTCTTAAGAGAAGAGATCAAGAGTCACCCCAAATCATAGGACCCCAAATAATGAATTTTATCCTGGTTGGATAATATATAGGGTTCTATATTAAGTTCTGAACACTAATTTTCAGGGAACAAACTGGAATGTGACTTTAGTTCTATGCTCTGACTACTGAGGAGACTTAAAGTCACGTTATTGAAAGAAGAAATGAAGAATTTTAGCATGTATAAGTGAGACTTCAGAGGGGACAGAGTAGTAAGAAGAATGAGTTTTTATTCAATTTGATTTTAAAGGGCAGAGCTAAGACCCTGGATAGAAACTATGAGGAAACATGCATGGGACTCAGTCTAAGAATTTGTACAACCCAGTGGAATTGCTTGTCAACTCTGGGAGGGGGAAGGGAAGAGGGGAAGGAAAGAAAATGAACATGTAAACATGAAAAAATATCCTAAAAAATTTTTAAAAAGAAAAGTATTTCTAATAATTAGAATGGTATAAAAATGAAATGCCACTTGAGACCAATACTTCTAAAAATCTATTGTATAAATTCACAACTTGAAATCTATTTACTGATGCTTCAGCATAACGGGAAGAAATGCATCCCAATCATTTTTTAAAGAAGGAAAGATATTGCCTCTCATTTTTATAAGTGTCCGTTTCTTACAAATATCCCTAATTATTTTCACATTAGGCTTATTCTCGATCTCTTCATTGTTATTATTCTGTTTATGTAACGTCACTCAGCAAGTACCTTCCAGACTCCTTTCCACCAGCATACATAATACATTCCAATTATGTAATTATGCCATTGTAATCAAATCATTAAGATTCACATTAAACATGTATTAAAGTTCAGAGAGAGGAGAGAGACAGAGAGAGACAGAGAGATACAGAGACAGAGAGACACAGAGACAGAGAGACAAACAGAGAGAGAGAGAGAGAGAGAGAGAGAGAGAGAGAGAGAGAGAGAGAGGGAGAGAGAGAGAGCTCCAGACACAGGCACTAATTGGTAGGGAAGCAGGCAAACGTGGCTCTGATTGCATTCTACTTTTAATGAGTCAGGGACTCCAGAACTGAGGTCTCAGGTGGAATATCATGGCTCAGAACAGGTTGCTATATTTTAAAACAGAAAAACAAGTTCCCATCCCAGAAACACCTTGATTTTAAATAGGTTGATAGAAACAACTTTCCCTTAGTAATCTTCAGCACCCTGGATAGTACCTTGTTCACAGTAGGTACTTAATGTTTGTTAATGGAACCAATAAATCTCATGTATCCCCATGGATTCAACACCTTAATGCCAATCTTTCCTAAATCTCTATTTGATCCAATGTCTGTCCCAAGCTCCAGACAGTCTTTGAAGGAGCAGCAGCATGGTATAGTGGGGAAAAATATTGGCTCTGGAGTCAATTGATCAATAATAACAATAAATTAAGCCTAGTTCTCTTTATTTTGGTCAAGATGGAAGTTCAGAAGTCACTCAAGGGCAGATCCCATTCTCATTCATCATCAAGGCAACTTAGACCTATTCCATTTTCAACCTGAGCCAGTTCACCCCTCCTAAAGCAACCTGATACTCCCTGCCTCCCATATTAATGCCAGAATTTGTGTCATAAAAGGAATTTGGTAGAACTCCTTCTTTACTTATTGTGTCAAATAGTTTGTATAGTATTGGAATTAGTTGATTTTTGAATGTTTAATAGAATTCACTTGTGAATCCATCTGGTCCTGGGATTTTTTCTTAGGGAGTTCTTTGATGGTTTGTTCAATTTCTTTTTCTGATATGGGATTATTTAAATATTCTATTTCTTCTGCTGTTAATCTAGGCAATTTATAGTTTTGTAAATATTCATCCATGTCACCTAGATTGCTATATTTATTGCCATATAATTGGCCAAACATAGTTTTTATTGATTGTCTTAATTTCATCATTAGAGGTGAGGTCTCCCTTTTCATCTTTGATACTGTTCATTTAATTTTCTTCTTCCCTTTTTAATTAGATTTACCAGTACTTTGTCTATTTTATCTGTGTTTTTTTTTCAAAATACCAGGTTCTAGTCTTATTTTCAATAGTTCTTTTACTTTCTATTTTATTAATTTCTCCTTTGATTTTTAGTATTTCTAATTTAGTTTTCATCTGGGGATTTTCAATTTGTTCACTTTCTAGCTTTTTAAGTTGCATGTCCAATTCATTAACCTCTGCCCTCCCTAATGTGTTAATATATGAACTAAATGATATAAATTTTCCCCTTATAACTACTTTGGCTGCATCCCATAGGTTTTGGTAAGAAGTCTTGTAAAAGTGAAATTTGGGAAATGCCATCTAAAAGTGTATATATTTCTATGGACATGGGAAATGTATCAAAACTACATTTCCCGTGATCCAACATGGTCCAACTGGTTTCCGTTTCCGGGTTTTGGGCTTGGGAAGGCCTACGTCTTGACCCAGGGAAGAGCTTAAATCTCCTGGGTTAGGAGGGAGTGGTCTCTTGGCCAGCAGACTCGAGACAGTAATGGAGGCGGCAGTTTTGAATGCTTACAAGCGCGTGGTCTAATGATTTAATCTATCAGCATGGCTTTAATTAAAATACTAATAATTATTATTATACCAGCCTTTATCATTTTTAATATTTATAGTCTCATCATTGTCATTGTCTTCAATGAAATTATTAGTTGCTTCTATGATTGGTTCTTTAATTAACTTATTTTGGAGAATCATATTATTTAATTTCCAATTCGTTTCTGGTTTGCCTCTCCATGTATCCTTGCTAATAACTATTTTTATTGCATTATTTTATTGCATTATGATCTGATAAGGTTGTATTTATTATTTCTGCTTTTTTGCATTTTTTGCAATGTTCCTATGCCCTAGTATATGGTCAATCTTTGTGAATGTTCTATGTACTGCTGAAAAGAAGGTGTATTACTTTTTGTCCCTATTTATTTTTCTCCATATATCTATTAACTCTAATTTTTCTAGGATTCCATTCACCTCTCTTATCTCTTTCTCAGTTATTTTTTGGTTTGATTTATCTAGATCTGAAAGGGGAAGTTTGAGGTCACCCACTAGTATAGTTTTGCTATCTATTTCGTCCTTGAGATCCACTAGCTTCTCCTTTAGAAATTTGGATGCTAAACAATTTGGTGCATACATGTTGAGTACTGTTATTTCCTCATTGTCTATACTGCCTTTTATTGGGATATAATTACCTTCCCTATCTCTTTTAATCACATCTATTTTTACTTTGACTCTATCAGAAATCATGATTGCAACTCCTGCCTTCTTTTTCTAAGTTGAAGCCAAATAGATTTTGATCCAGCCTTTCATTTTTACTCTACGTATGTCTGCCTGTCTCATGTGTATTTCTTGTAGACAACATATGGTAGGATTTTGGTTTCTAATCCACTCTGCTATTTGCTTCCATTTTATCAGCGAGTTCATCCCATTCACATTTAGGGTTATAATTATCAACTGAGTATTTCCAGACATTTGATTCTCTCTCCTTGTCCTGCCCTTTCTTCTTTCACTATTTCCTTTTATACCAGAAGTTTGTTTATAATCAATTCCCCTGATCCCCTCCCTTATTGTACTTCCCTTTCTCCCCTCCCCTTCTTATTCCCCTCTTATTCTTCTTTAGGGTCTTTTTAAGCTACCCCCTCTCTTCCCTCTCCCTCTCTAGTGTTGCTTCCCTCCCCACTAGTCCTTTTGTTACCCTTCTACTTCTCTATAGGGCATGATTCAATTCTTTGCCCCAATGGATCTGATTGTTCTTCCCTCTTTAAGTTAATTACAGTGCACATCAATATTAAGTATTTCCTCTCTCCAACCACTTTACCCTTCCAGTGTATTCATCTTCTCCCCTGTTTGCCCCACGTACTTCTTTATGAAATATAAATTTACTCTATTTTGTCTGTTTTCCCATTTTTCTTAATATTATCTCCTTTTTTCCCTCTAGTTTTATATATAT
>NW_025385808.1:0-4555 GCF_016433145.1 Gracilinanus agilis
GTTTTCCTTATTTGGGGAGGGTCTGGATGGTTGTTTGTTCTCCTCCTCTGTTTGCTCGGTTGTCTGGATTTTCTCTGTGTAAAAGCTGTCGAGTGTTAGAGACTTCTTTTTTTTGTTATTATTCTTTCTCTTCTGAATTTCCTGTAACTGATTAGCCATCATTAGCCCAGCAGCTTCTCAGGTTTATCCTCGCGCTCAGTGTCTGTCAGAGATCTATTGGCTCCTGAGGACTGAGTTCTAGTTTTTTCCAAGGTCAAGCCCCCTGGTGGATTCCCTTGCTTGATCCTCTGCAGGAGGTTCCTTTACAAGTCTCAGGGCGCTGCTTCCACAGTCGTATACCCGTCTGCACTGGTTCCCCACTTAGGCTTTAGTTCCTGGCTGTGTCTGCCTCCACCGAAGCCTCTGCTCAGCCGGCACCCACGCCTCTGTTCAGCGGGCGCGGGCCCAGCGTCCACTCTCTGCTCCCGCGCTCAGATTTCGCGTGCGTTCTTGACTTAATGGGGTCCTAAGTCTTGCTGCTCTCAGGAACAGGTCCCGGAGCTGCCGATGACTCGATGGGTGCCCCAAACTTGCTCTATTTCTTTTTAGCTGGGTTCGGAGCTATAGGTGAGTGTGGAGGGGGTGGGGGTGGGGCGGTTGCTCAGCCCGCGATTGAGTGAGTGAGAGCCCTTTTTAGCCTGGAACTGTCTCGATTCCACGTACCTTCCACGCTGTGCCCTGTTGTGGGGTTCCTCCGTTCGTCTGGACTTGTTTTTATGTCCCCTTGAGGAGTTTTGTGTGTTTCGGTCAGGAGAGGTTAAGAGCTGCTTCTTACTCTGCCGCCATCTTAACCCGGAAAAAACCTATTTAACTCACTTTTAATGAACACCTAGCTTGGGCTAGACACCCTCCTACATACTACGAGTGACACAATGATAAATAAGCCATGGTCTCTTCTCTTAAGAACTTCTCTCTTTTTAGGATAGATAAGACATTCCTAGAAACTATGTTAAAAAACCAAATATACTCTAGGGAAATAGATAATACCAAAGATATACAGGGAAGAAAATTTCTTTTTTTGGCCTGAGGGTCTGGGATCTTTTCAAAGAGGAAGTGGGACACCTCAACTGGAATCTGAAGGGTAAATAGGTTTTTGACCTGGAAATATGGCTAGGAGGAACGGGGAATAGTGTTTGTGAAGTCACAGAAGAGGTAAAGTTATGACTAGTTTGGGGAATAGTGAATTATTTGGTTTTCCTAAATTCTAGAAGGAGAATAGTGTAAAATGTGCCTGGAAAGACTGATGAGAACTCATGAGTTACAAGATCCTAGCTCTGAAGCCAGACGCAACTTTGGAGATCATCTAATTCAACGGTCGGCAACCTTTTTGGCCATGAGAGCCATAAACGCCTGCGGAAGGAGGAGGATGGAGGTGGAAGGCGCTGGAATATGGGGCGGGGGCTGAAGGGCCCCCTGGGGCAAATCCTGGGGCTCTGTCTGGACTGGCCGGTGGGGAGGTGGAGCCAGATATGGCTCAAGAGCCATATGTTGCTGACCCCTGAATTTCTCCCCCTTCATTTTGCAGATGGAGCCAGAGAAACAAGTGGTTTGCCCACCTTTAATACTTCCTAGCTGTGCAACTATTGGCATGGAACTCTTGGACTCAGTTTCTTTTTTTGTTAAATTTTGATTATAATACTGGTAATACCTACCCAATAGATTAATTATGAGGCTCAAATGAAATAAGGTATGCAAAATGCTTTGTCAGTTTTAAAGTAGTATTTTATGTAGAAAGATGTCTAAATATACACACATGGAAACTATGTATTTGTGCACATAGACATGTAGTATGGACATACATCCCATTATAGATATATGTAGATGAATGCTACAATAAATCATATGTACACATCATACTATGCACTGTATACACATTCTATAATACACACACAGCATACATGATACATATCATACATATGCCTATACAGCTGTCCATATGGCTGTTATTAGTAAGACAAAGTGGGAGAAACCTTCCTTTGTCTTCCTGATCACCCTAAGACAGTGATGGGCAAACTACAGCCCTGCAGGACAGATACAAATGTCCTATCCAGCTGCCACTGCCTCCACCCCAGATCAATAAGCCTCCTCACAGTAGCTACCCCTTCCCCACGGCCAGATTTTGGCCCCCTAAAGTTTTCTTCCTTTCCTTTGGCCCCCTCTTTAAAAAGTTTTCCCATCACTGCCCTAAGGGGTCTGAAGCAGAGGTCGGAACGAAGCCTTGCCTTTCCACACGCATCCTTCCTTGTTGAAGAGAAGTCACCAAAATGGACCAAGTATAGTTATCTATGAAAGGACCAACCACACATGCCATGACTTTGCTGATTGCACATACCTGATTTTTTCCCTGCTAGCTTATTCATCAGGTAGGACTTGCCAGTGCGATAATTGCCCACAATGGCCACCACCACCACTGGCTCAGTTATTGAAGCAAGGATCTTTAGCGATTTCTGGTTCACTGTCAATCGTCCATTATTGTTTTCAATTAAGCACTCTGGGGCCGACATCCAGACATCAGAGCCCATGTTGAAGGGGGTATGTTTCTGCAAATGGAAAGTCTGGTCAAATAGGCACTGAAATGCCTAGTCTTTATTTCTAAATACTGAGCCAAGCTCCATCCCCACGGGACTGCTCTCCTGCAGTCACGGATGACTCTCCCCATATATTGTGATAGGAGCCTCTTCTCTCTGTTAAGTACCAGAGACTTTTCTGATGAAAGCAGCCCAAACATTTGTGAGATCTAGCTTCTGTCTCTCTAAACCTGTGATCTGATTTAAAATTAAAAATATTTAAAAAGATCTGTGATCTCAACCACACGATTATACCATTTAAACCCAGAAGGAACCTTAGAACATAGATAGCTTAAACTATTCTCAAGGTTCATATAATGAATAGTTCCAGTGAGGTTCAATGATTTATTTAAGGTCACAAAGGTAGTTAGTGGTATGGAAGTGTATCTATTAAGGACTCCTATTTCTTTAAAAATATTTAGAAATAATATTAGGATGGACTTTACGACTAGTAGCAATACAATAATCCAGGATATTCCTGAAGGACTTATGAGTAAGAATGCTATCCACATTGAGAGAAAGAACTATGGGAATAGAAATGCAAAAGAAAAGCTTATGACTGATGACATTACTTGTTTATATGGATATATGATTTGGGGTTTTGGCTCTGTGGAAAAACGAATAATGTAGAAATAGGTATCAAGTGATAACATTTGTGTAACCCAGTGGAACTGCTCATTGGCTCTGGGAAGAGGAAGGGAAAGAAAATAAATCCATGGAAAAATATCTAAAAAAGTAAAAAAAAAAAAGAAATAATAATAGGAGAGTAACCTATCCCAAATTCCTTAGTCACATTTGGATGGAAAACCTTAACTGTATTTGATCAAATTCTAAGGAAATAAAGTCTTGCATGAAATAATTTTGCTTCATTATTATAGAAGACCTGACTTGTTTCTAAAAGGAGGGGCTTAATTGGCTCCAGGAGGAACACAGGGTTCCTGAACTTGATAAGGGAAATAATCCAACTAAGAGAAGGAATGTTTTTTGATTAATCTGGTGAGGAGTGGCACCCCCTTTGTTCACCCTTAACCAGAAGGATCTATTTCTGGGAAACAAGTTTTCATTGTGTGGAAGCTGTTACTTTTGTTTTGTTTAAACCTGGATCTATTCCCAGAATAATGTTCTGAAATGCAAAAAATAAAATATATAGAACTACAAAGAAATCAAATTATATTTCAGTAGAGTACTCCTCCTCCTTTTCTTCCTCCTCCTCCTCATGGAGCCCAGATTAAGAACTTCTGCTCTAGCAGAGTTCTGAGAGCATTTTCAAGAGGTTCTCAATAGGGGACACAATAGTGTCCTTTAAGGGAATCAGTTGGTAAAGAAGATTTGCTTTCCCTGTTGATTTCATGTTCTTTCCTTCTTTTTTCTCTTTCAACAAGTGTGTGACTGTTATACATGTAACAGTGACTGAATTGCTTTGGGAGATAAAAAGATGTCTAAGAATTCATACATAAAACTTGATCCTCTGTCTCTCAGATTCTAAACCTGACTTGGTATCTATCAGATATTTCTGACATGGGGTCTGTGAACTTTAAAAAAAAAGTAGTTTGATATAAAAAATAGTTTGATGCAATATTTCAATATAATTGGTACCTTTTAAAATCCTACATATTCTATTTTATGCACTTAAAATAGTGGTTCTTTTTTTTAGCTACAATTTTTGTAGCTGGTTATAAGTCAACAGGAAAATATTGTTGTTAAAAAGAGATTCTTTCAGGGAGAACTCCGATTGTAAAGAAAAAACAAAACAAAACTATGTATACCCTGACCAGGAGCAGGTACCAGGACTCTGCCATACACATTGCCCTCTAATGCCCTCTAGTGGCATATATATATAGTAGCAGAGTTATGAGAGCATCTTCAAGAAATTCCCAGTAGGGGACACAATAGCGCCCTTTAAGGGAATCAATGGATAAAGAAGATTTTGTATATATATATATATATAC
>NW_025385809.1:0-5581 GCF_016433145.1 Gracilinanus agilis
TAATGATGAGACATCCTACCAAACTCTGTGGGATGCGGCCAAGGCAGTACTCAGGGGGAAATTTATATCCTTGAGTGCATATATTAACAAATTAAGGAGGGCAGAGATCAATGAATTGGGCATGCAACTCAAAAAATTAGAAAATGAGCAAATTAAAAATCCCCAGAAGAAAACTAAATTAGAAATACTAAAAACCAAGGGAGAAATTAATAAAATCGAAAGTAAAAGAACTATTGAATTAATAAATAAGACTAGAAGCTGATACTTCGAAAAAACAGATAAAATAGACAAAGCACTGGTCAATCTAATAAAAAAAAAGAAAGAAGAAAACCAAATTGATAGTATCAAAGATGAAAAGGGAGACTTCACCTCTAATGAAGGGGAAATTAAGGCAATCATTAAAAACTATTTTGCCCATTTATATTGCAATAAATATAACAATTTAGGAGATATGGATGAATATTTACAAAAATATAAACTGCCTAGATTAACAGCAGAAGAAATAGAATACCGAAATAATCCCATATCAGAAAAAGAAATTGAACAAGCCATCAAAGAACTCCCTAAGAAAAAATCGCCAGGTCCTGATGGATTCACAAGTGAATTCTATCAGACATTCAAAGAGCAACTAATCCCAATACTATACAAATTATTTGATATGATAAGCAAAGAAGGAGTCCTACCAAATTCCTTTTATGACACAAATATGGTACTGATTCCAAAGCCAGGGAGATCAAAAACAGAGAAAGAAAACTACAGACCAATCTCCCTAATGAACATAGATGCAAAAATCTTAAATAGAATACTAGCAAAGAGACTCCAGCAAGTAATTAAGAAGATCATTCACCACGATCAGGTGGGATTTATACCAGGAATGCAAGGTTGGTTCAACATCAGGAAAACCATCCACATAATTGACCATATCAACAGTCTAACAAACAAAAATCACATGATCATCTCAATAGATGCTGAAAAAGCCTTTGACAAAATACAGCATCCATTCCTATTGAAAACACTGAAAAGTATAGGAATAGAAAGACCTTTCCTAAAAATAGTAAACAGTATATACCTAAAACCATCAACAAACATCATATGCAATGGGGATAAATTGGAAGCCTTCCCAATAAGATCAGGAATGAAACAAGGATGCCCATTATCACCTCTATTATTTAACATTGTACTAGAAACACTAGCAGTTGCAATTAGAGAAGAAAAAGAAATTGAAGGTATCAAAATAGGCAAGGAGGAGACTAAGCTATCACTCTTTGCAGATGATATGATGGTCTACTTAAAAAATCCTAGAGAATCAACTAAGAAGCTTGTAGAAATAATCAACAACTTTAGCAAAGTTGCAGGTACAAAATAAATGCACATAAATCATCAGCATTTCTATACATTTCCAACACAGTAGAACAGCAAGAAGTAGAAAGAGAAACACCATTTAAAATCACCCTAGACACTATAATATTCTTAGGAATCTACCTACCAAAACAAACACAGCAATTATATGAAAACAACTACAAAACACTTTCTAAATAAATAAAACTGGATCTAAACAATTGGAAAGCCATTGATTGCTCATGGGTAGGACGAGCTAACATAATAAAAATGACAATTCTACCCAAATTAATTTACCTATTTAGCGTCATACCTATCAAGCTACCAAAAAACTTCTTTACTGAATTAAAAAAAACTATAACAAATTTCATTTGGAATAACAAAAGATCAAGAATATCAAGGGAAGTAATGAAAAAAAATGTGAAGGAAGGGGGCCTAGCAGTACCAGATATTAAACTATACTATAAAGCAGCAGTCATCAAAACAATGTGGTACTGGCTAAGAGATAGAGAGGAGGATCAATGGAATAGACTTGGGATAAATGCCATCAGCAAGACAGTATATAATAAACCCAAAGTGCCCAACTTTTGGGACATGAATCCACTATTTGACAAAAACTGCTGGGAAATTTGGAAAACAATATGGGAGAGATTAGGTCTAGATCAACATCTTACACCCTACACCAAGATAAATTCAGAATGGGTGAATGACTTGAATATAAAGAGGGAAACTATAAACAAGTTAAGTGAACACAGAATAGTTTACTTGTCAGATCTGTGGGAAAGGAAAGACTTTAAAACCAAGCAAGAGTTAGAGAAAATTACAAAATGTAAATTAAATGGTTTTGATTATATTAAACTAAAAAGTTTTTGTACAAACAAAAGCAATGTACTCAAACTCAGAAGGGAAACAACAAATTGGGAAAAAATCTCTACAACGAAAAACTCTGACAGGGGTCTAATTACTCAAATATACAAGGAGTTAAAGCAATTGTATAAAAAATCAAGTCATTCCCCAATTGATAAATGGGCAAGAGACATGAATAGGCAATTTTCAGGTAAAGAAATCAAAAGTATCAATAAGCACATGAGAAAGTGTTCCAAATCCCTAATAATTAGAAAAATGCAAATCAAAACAACTCTGAGGTATCACCTCACACCTAGTAGAGTGGCTAAAATGAAAGAAGGGCAGAGTAATGAATGTTGGAGGGGATGTGGCAAAATTGGGACATTAATGCATTGCTGGTTCAGCTGTGAACTGATCCAGCCATTCTGGCTGGCAATTTGGAATCATGCTCAAACGGCTATAAAAGAATGCCTGCCCTTTGATCCAGCCATACCATTGCTGGGTTTATACCCCAAAGAGATCATAGATAAACAGGTTTGTACGAAAATATTTATAGCTGTACTTTTTGTGGTGGCAACAAATTGGAAAAGGAGGGTATGTCCTTCAATTGGGGAATGGCTGAACAAACTGTGGTATATGCGGGTGATGGAATACTATTGTGCTAAAAGGAATAATAAACTGGAGGAGTTCCAGGCGAACTGGAGAGACCCTGGGAACAGATGCAGAGTGAAAGGAGCAGAGCCAGAAGAACTCTGTACACAGAGACTGATATACTATGGTAAAATTGAATGTAATGGACCTCTGTACCAGCAGCAATACAATGACCCAGGACAATTCTGAGGGATTTATGGTAAAGAATGCTACCCACATTCAGAGGAAGGACTGCAGGAGAGGAAACATATAAGAAAAACAACTGCTTGAATGCATGTGTCGGGGTGGACATGATTGAGGGTGTGGACTCGAAACTACCACACCAATGCAACTACCAACAATTTGGAAATTGGTCTTGATCAAGGACACATGACAAAACTAATGGAAATGTACATCGGCCATGGGTGGGGGGAGTGCGGGGGGGCGAAGGGGAAAGGAGGAGCATGAATCATGTAACCATGTTAAAAATGAATATTAATAAATGTTTGAAAAAAAAGTGAGTACAATTTTTGATAGTTACACATACCATTTTTCCATATTGGCATACAAGTAATTTGATCTTATTGAAGCCATTAAAGAAGCAAATTAAAAGAAGTTTCTTTCTTTCCCCTCTCTTTCTTATTTATCTTTTCACGTGTCTCTTGATTTTTGTGTTGAATATCAAACTTTTTACTTAGTTGTGGTCTTTTCTTTACACATATTTGGAAATTTTCTATTTTGTTGAATGCCCATACTTTCCCCTGAAAGTACATAGTCAGTTTTGATGGGTAGGTGATCCTTGGTTGTAGATTCAATTCTCTTGCCTTTCTGAATATCATATTCCAAGCCTTGCGGTCTTTTAGTGTGGAGGATGCCAGATCCTGTGTGATCCTGATTGGTGTTCCTTGATATCTGAATTGTCTCTTTCTGGCTTCTTATAATATTTTTTCCTTAACTTGGAAACTCTTGGATTTGCAATTATATTCCTGGGGGTTGTCTTTTGAGGATTTAGTGTAGAGGGTGATCTAAGGATTCTTTCAATGTCTATTTTGCCCTCTTGTTCAAAAACATCAGGGCAGTTTACTTTTATAATTTCTTCTTGTATGATATCCAGGTTCTTGCTCATTTCTGGGTTTTCCAGTAGACCAATGATTCTCAAATTGCCTGTTTCAAGGTCATTAATTATCTCAGTGTGATATTTCATGTTTCCTTCTGTTTTGTCTCTTGTGAGATCATTGGCTTCCACTTGCCTAATTCTAGTCTTTAAATACTGGTTTTCTGCTATGATCTTTTGATTTTCCTTTTCTGTTTGGTCTATCCTGCTTTTCATGGCTTCCAGCAGGTCATTTCTGGTCTTTAATTTGATTATTATTTCATTTGATTTCTGGACTTTATTTTCCAAGGGTGAAATTTTGTCTTTTAAACTGTTATTTTCTTTTTTAACTATTTCCCACTTTTCTTGCCAAATCTCTTCCACCTTTCTCATGATCTCAGATTTGAACTCTTCAAGATCTTGTGACCAATTTCCATTTTTGGGGGGAAAGTTTGATATGTTTACTTGTTTGTTCTCCTCTGTTGTCCCCTCTGTGTTCTGGATTTTTTTTTCCTCTGTAAAATTTATCCAGAGTTACTGCCTTTTTCCTGTTCTCTATTGGTTATTTCCTGGGTATTGCTTACCACCACTATGCTGACTTTCCTTCTCAGCCAGAAGTCTGATAGAGGAGGGCAGCCTATCTTTGTATAGAGTTATGAAGCATTTTTTTGCCTCAGGCTACTTTTCAAGTAGTCTCAGTGCTGCTTCTGTCTGCTGCCCCACTCTGCTCTATCTCCGTGCCCTAGGTCCTCGCTCTTTAGACTCCTATGGTCTTAGGTGTAGCTGCTTTCAGGGCTATGTCCATGATGCTCTTAGTCATCTGTGAAGACCCTAGATATTGCCACATGCTCACTGTAATTCAATCGTGCTGGCTCTGGCTCTGGCACTATAGGTGGGGTGGAGAAGTGTTGATCAGCTAGTGATTTGGTGGGAGTTATTTCACTCCCTTATAACGTGGAAATGCCCAAATCCCACATACCTTTGATGTTGCACTCTCTTGTGGAGTCTCTTCATTCATCTGGATTTGTTTTTTTTTTTCCTTTTGGGGTGTCATGTATTCGTGGGTGGTGAGGAGAGTAAGCTTCTAGTTACTGTGCTGCAGCCATCTTAACCCAGAAGTTCCAATACTAAGATTTCTTAAAACTATTTTTTTGAGGCAAATTGAGATAATGGTAAAATCTACTATAGACACTACACACATTGTTTCAATGAGATTCATCTTTAGTTTTTCTTTTTCTTATTGATAGGGATAGGGACTAGAATGTGATTCACAGATGAAGAACTCCTGGTGAGGATATTTTCTTTGCCAGTGTTGGTTGTCCTTCCCTTCCTTCCTTCCTTCCTTCCTCTATCTTGCCTTCCATCTATCTCTTCCTTCCTTTATCCCTTGTTTGTTTCCTTCCCTTCTCTTCCCTTCGTTCTGTTCTTCTTTCTTTCCTTTTTCTCTTGGTCCTTCTGTCTTCTTATACTCAATAAAACAAACGAACAAAAATCCTTATAACAAAAATATGCATAGTACAACAAAACAAATTGCCATATTGGCCTTGAGTAAAAATATGAGTCTCATTAAGTCTATTACTTTTTTGGTAGAAGGTTTGTGTTTGTGTGTGTGTATGAGAGGAAAAACAGAGAGAGAGAGAGAGAGAGAGAGAGAGAGAGAGAGAGAGAGAGAGA
>NW_025385810.1:0-1118 GCF_016433145.1 Gracilinanus agilis
ACATACCCTTAGGATTTAGTCCAGTACCTGGAACTTAGCAAACATTTAATAAATGTTCGTAGATTGACTATCTATAACTTACTAAGGTGTGGGAGGGATTTATGAACTAAAAGGATTTCCTGATTATGATCAAATCAGAGAACTTTGGCATGTTGCTTTGGAGAAAGAATGAGCTGGTCAGTGTTGTCAACTAAATATTCTAGCCATAGATAAAGTCATCAGAGAACCAAGAACCTTATGGTCGAGCCCTCCACATTTTTCTTCTAATTAAAAGAATTCAGCATTATCCCATATCATAAAAATAAGACTTCTATCCTAAAAGACCCACATCCTTCCCTCAACCCTACTGCCTGCTCAAACTATATTTCTTGCTTTGTCCTTTCTTCCATAATCCAATTTCCTAATGAATAGGTTTGACACACTTAACTCCATTTCCCCACCGCCTACTTATTTCTAAGTCCCATAAAATCTGACTCCTATGCCCTCATTCTTATTGAAATTCTTTCCTCAGTGATTATTGATAACCTACTTCCTTTATGTCTTTCTTGAACTCTCTCAGTCACCTTAACCTCAGAAACAAGTGATACTTTTAAAATCTCTCTTATTGGAAAAAAAACCCAGTAGAAAAGGAGATGCCCATGAATTAGGAAATGGAATATCATTGGGGCATTAAAAATATTGAATATGAAGATTCCAGAAAAAATGTGAATATTTAAATTAAATTATGGAAATTGAAAAAACAGAATAATGAAAATATTAAAAATTCCTACCATGTCAATAGAAAGAAAAAAATAATCTTAACAAAGTATAATTATAACAAACAAGCATGACCACAGAGAAGAATCAAATAAACATAACTCCTTTCTCTTTCCCCTCTTTGAAGAGGGGTATCAAGGACTATAATATCAGTGGAATTGTATATATATATATTTCTTTATTTCTTTATTTATTTCTTTATTATATAACCAAACAGAGAATGAGTTATTTATTTTTTCTCAACTTTATTTCCTTTTTTTTTGTCATTTCCAAATTGGGTATTGTTTACTTTAATATTTATTAATAATCATTTTTAACATGGTTACATGATTCATGCTCCTACTTTCCCCTTCACCCCCCGC
>NW_025385811.1:0-4097 GCF_016433145.1 Gracilinanus agilis
ATATATATATATATTTTGTTGTTGTTGTTGTTGTTGTTGTTGTTGTTGTTGTTGTTGTTGTTGTTGTTGTTGTTGTTGTTGTTGATATAGTCATCTCTTTGGTGTGACTTGGTTTTGCCCTGATCAAGGTTGGGTAAAATGGCATGGTACATGTTTAGGGGATTCAGGAGAGACCTCTTATGGGAGAAAGGGAGGCAAGCAAAGCAGAAAGGGGGGTCTTAGCACACTTGACCAACCTTCTTAGAGGGAGTCATAGGAATAAGGGGAGAAGCTTCAGGGCCCCAGAAGCAGCAGTCAGGTAGACAGAATTATGGAAAGGAAAGGAGCCCTGTATTCCGATGACATCCAGCCGCCTCCTTCCTCACTAGTCTGCATTGCTCTTCCTGGGCTGGCATTAGCAGACTGTGTGCCAGGACTCTAGGGATGGGGAACAGCAAAGAGGGTCACTTGGGTGACAGCCTCCTACTTACGTTCTAACAATACTGTAAGGAGTAATAAGTCCCTAAGACTTTTGGAGTTTAATATTTGTCAGTCAGCAAACACGTTTCTGCACCAATCCCACAGCCCTGGTGTTGTATGGAGATGGCAGGAAGGTTCCTGTACAAATGTCCACTCCGGGCTTAGAATGTCCATTGTTACCACTTTTTTGAATGCTTATCCACATCCCTATATATCTGCTAATGAATAAGAGGCGAGAGTTTTCACGAGTCCTTTATGTATGTCCTCATGTCGTCTAAGTAAAGCATTATGATGTGTCACAGGAAGTACAAGCACATGAACATATATATGTCCTGGCGTCGTTTAAGTTTTATGTCTTGTGCTCATGTTGGATAAAGGTGATTTTTTCATGGATGTTCAGGTACGAGCATTGTATGGTCCAGCGTGTTTTAGAAAGAATTATTTAGTTCATTCTTGCTGAAGTGCTTAAGAGGATGTCTCCCGTTCACAACATTTCTCCCCTTTTATCATCAGCAGAGTTCTGTTTTGAACCCTCTCCCTTTCCATCTCTCCACACTCTGGTCCTCCTTTGCCTTCCACTCCTCCTTAACCAAGTTAGCATGTTTGGGTTAAGAGGCCAATCTCAATAGACCATAATTGAAGAGCGAAGAGAATTTGATAAGATAAGGAAGGGCTATCCTTCCTCTAGGGACCAATAGAGGTTTCATGTTCCCCCTACTCCCCTGCTGTTTCCCTAACGAGCTAACACTGGGGAGGGGAGGGCCAGACATAGGCCTCTTTCCTAGCCCAGGTTGTCTATACCAGAGACACAGAGAATAGACAGATAGAGGGAAGGAGCTGAGTATTGCTTCCCCCACCCCCTTATCTTTTCCTAATCATTCTGGAAATATAAAGAATATTTTTAAGCTTCCAAGAGTCTTGAATGAGAAAGAAATGTCTTTTAGACTAAAGAGGAGAAAGAAAGGAGAAGATTGGGAGAAGAGGCTAACAGTAGGGTACAGAGATGGCTTTAAGCTTCTCCTCCCACTCCCCAAACCCTCTGAGTAACCCTTAGAATGGAGGAGGGCAAGAAGGTAAAGGGAGTCTTGCTTTCAGGAGTTAACCTCTGAAGCCTTTCAGCTAATCTGCTGTGACTCAGTACTTAGCTGTTTCCTAGAAGTAAGCCCTTCCTCCCTACCACGAGCCCTTTCTCCTTTCCTTCCAAATACCTTGAACTGTTTTCTCAAGTCTAAGTAGATCCTATTCTCCAGGGAGGCACCTTAGTGAACCCAGGAGCCTCCCCAAGAGACAGCCCTGAGGCAGGCACAGAAAAGTAGGAAGAAATTCATTTCATGGCCTGTGGCTGCTTAGAAAAGGCGATTCCAGCATATGTATGTGATAAATGTTAACTGAGCATTAATCGCATTAAAGAGGGCCCTATAAACTTTTCATTTCTAATTAAATTCAGTCCAGTGATGCTGCTGGAGCCATGTACTCTGGGCCTTTGTTTATGTGGAAAATTAAAATGCAAATACAATGGGATTTATTTTCATGACTGGAGTGTTAGGTTGGTCCCTCTGGCTGACTACCAGCCTCCAGGGACCAGCAGAACAGGTGACTGTTTCCATCTGGGGTGTTGCCACCCTTGGAGTTCAGGTTATGGTGAGGAGGAAGAGGCCAGAGTTACCTTGCTAGGTTCAAGGTCAAATGCAGATTTTTCTTTTTTATTGGGAAGGACATTAAAGAGTCAATGATGAATGGAGGGGGAAGGGTGAAGAAGCATCAGAGCATTGAAGAAAATAGAAGGAAGGGCTTCTCCTTAGCTCTCTTTCATTCCCAGGAATGCTGTTATTGTTATTAGTTGTGGGGGTGGGCAGAGCAGAGAGGGTTTGGGGATCAGTTCTTTGGAGGTTTTCTCCATTCTCCTGCTCCGAAAGGTAGCATTCATTATTGGAGGGAGTTAGATCCAAAAATGGTTCCTAGATGTTGAGGGCTATTGTCTTCTCCACTAAGATATGCCTGCCAATTCGAAGCTATATTGACAAGGCAATGAAGCACCTAGAAACAAGCCAAAGAAGACTTTGCAAACCCATATAGGAACAGTTGACTTTACCTAGGAATAAATACATATATCCACTAGATGGAAGCTCCTTTGATGCACTTCTCAGCAACTAGCAGGTTGACCAGCAGGCTGGTTGGTCATTTGACAATGTGTAATACTGAACATAGGAGATAGAAGAGTAGCCTGGAGTCAGGAGGAGCTGGACTGAAATCTGGCCTCTGACACTTAGCTCTATGACTCTGTGCAAGTCACTTAACCCTGTTTGCCTGGTCCTTGGCCTTTTGTCTTAGACAGAAAGTAAGGCTTTTAAAAAAAGAAAAGATGATTTATAAATCTAAGTGTTTTTGAATGGAGTGACATAAAGTTGGATGTTTTTTGGTTCCTGTGTATTCCCTTCATTGATACATTTTAGCACTCACATGAAAAATATTAGGGATTTGTCTGATTTGTTAAGAGAAAGGACAAATGACTTGCCCATGGTTACATAGTTAACATGTGTCAGAGGCAGAATTTGAACCCTCATCTTCTGGCCTCCAAGACTTGTCCTTTACTAAGCCATATTGTGCTCTGTATATAAAGATGTTTTCTTCTTCTTCTTCTTCTTCTTCTTCTTCTTCTTCTTCTTCTTCTTCTCCCTTCTCCTTCTCCTTCTCCTTCTCCTTCTCCTTCTCCTCCTCCTCTATGCAGCCTAGATAAGAAAGGAATTCCCATTGTCAGTGTCAGTTAAAAGTGACAAAAGTTTCTTTTGGAGGCATTGCATGAAGTTGTCATTAACTTATGAGAAAGAAAAGAAAGGGAATAAGCCTTTATTGCGTAGTTAATATATGCCAGGCACTGTGGCAAACGCTCATTTGATCCTCATGACAATCCTGAGTGTTATTGTCATTTTACAATTGATGAAACTGAGGCAGACAGAGGTTAAATTACTTGTCCAGGGTCACATAGCTAATAAGTGTCTAAGGATAGATTTGAAACCAGCTTTTCTAGACTTCATCTTTTTTTTTTTTTTTACAAAACCCTTACCTTCCTTCTTAGAATCAGTACTGTGTATTGATTCTAAGGAAGAAGAGTGGGCAATGAGGGTTAATTGACTTGTCCAAGGTCACACAGCTAAGAAGTGTCAGAAGTCAAATTTAAACCCAGGACATCCTGTCTCTAGGCCTGGCTCTCAATCCACTGAACCACCCAGCTGCCCCTGGTTCCATGTTCTAATGCATCTCTAGTTTATGAAACTTCTCCTGGAACTGTCTACTTGACTAATTATCCATGAATTCCTGTTTTGGGCCTCTGGAGTTTATGTTGTCCTAGGTTATTCCCAGTCCTCCTCAGAGTAACTGATCTATAAGCATGCAAAAGGACATATGGTTTTTGGAAATCTGTAAACACTGATAAAGGCAATGTCTATAGCAATGCCAAACATTTTGGTAAAAACAACAACAACAACTTGAAAAAAAATAGTCAAAAATAGAAAAAAGTTTTGTCTACGTGGTGCTAAATAGCTGGATTTTTAGAAACATCCACCGAGTTTCTTTCTTTCTTCCTTTCCTTCCTTCTTTCTTCCTTTCCTTCCTTCTTTCTTCCTTTCCTTCCTTCTTTC
>NW_025385812.1:0-2178 GCF_016433145.1 Gracilinanus agilis
AAATATCTCAATGAGAGAGTGACAGAACAAGAAAACCGGTCTAGAAGAGACAACTTGAGAATCATTGGTATTCCAGAAAAGGCAGAAATTAATAGAAACTTGGACTCCATACTTAGAGAAATTATTCAGCAAAATTGTCCTGAAGTTCTACAACAAGAGAGCAATATAGACATTGAAAGGATCCATAGAACACCCTCTACACTGGACCCAGAAAAGTCAACACCCAGAAATATAATAGCGAAATTGAAGAGCTTTCGAGTTAAAGAATAAATCTTACAAGAAGCCAGAAAGAGACAATTCAAATATCAAGGAGCACCAGTAAGGATCACACAGGATCCAGCAGCCTCAACACTAAAAGACCGTAAGGCTTGGAATACAATATTCTGAAAGGCAAGAGAGCTGCGCCTTCATCCATGTATCAACTACCCAGAGAAACTAACCATATACTTTCAGGGGAAAGTATGGGCATTCAACAAAATTGAAAGTTTGACACTCAACCACAAATATCAAGAGAAAGATGAAAAGGTAAATAAGAAACAGAGGGAAAAGAAAGAAAACTCATAGTCTTTTAAGCTTGACTCTTTAAGGGCATAAATAAGATCTAATTATCTGTATTACTAGGTGGAGAAATGCTATGTATAATTCTCTGTAGTGATCTCTATACACTATTATAATATTCACAGAAGAATAATTCATAGGGAGAGGACAGGACACTAAATGGTCTAAGAAGACATGGGGGGGAAGAGGGGGGGATAGTAGGGGACACCAAGAAAAATACGAGTAAATAATAAAAATAAGATATTCTATTACACACAAAGAGGGCATGGGAAGGGGAGGGGATGAATAATATCATAAGAAGGAGAGGAAGAGAGCATAATCAAACCTTACTCTCAGTGTAATCAACCCGGAGAAGGAAGAGTAGCTTTATTATTCATCTGGATAAAAAACTCTATCTAACCCTACTGAAAAAGTCAGAAGGGATAAACCAAAGGGAGCAGGGGAGTGGGGAGGCCAAAAAGGGAGGGAAGAAGAAGGGGGAGGGAGTTCATTTGGTCTTTAAAAAAACAAAAAGAAGGTAACAACAAGGGAGGGAGGAGAAAGGGAAGTCAATCAAGGTAGGGGATAAGGGATACTGGCTCAAAGCAAACCACTGGTGTAAAAGAAAATAGTGCAATAAGAAGAAGTGGGTCTAGGGGAGGATACAAAAAATGTCAGTGAATACACAACTAACAATTGTAACTCTGAATGTGAACGGGATGAACTCACTCATAAAACGGAAGCAAATAGCAGAGTGGATCAGAAACCAAAATCCTACCATAGGTTGTCTACAAGAAATACATATGAGGCGGGTGGACATACACAAGTTTAAGGTTCAGGGTTTGAGCAAAATCTTTTGGGCATCAAATGAGAAAAAGAAGGCAGGAGTGGCTATCATGATCTCTGACAAAGCCAAAGTAAAAATAGATATGATTAAAAAGACAGGGAAGGTCATTACATCCTGATTAAAGGCAGTATAGAGAATGAGTAAATAACATTGCTCAATATATATGCACCAAGTGGTATAGCATCCAAATTCATAAAGGAGAAACTGGCAGAGCTAAAGAAGGAAATAGATAGTAAAACCATAATAGTGGGAGATCTAAATATTCCTCTTTCAGATCTAGATAAATCAAACCAAAAAATAAATAAGAAAGAGGTAAGAGAGATGAATGAAGTCCTAGAAAAATTAGATTTAATTGATATGTGGAGAAAAATAAATAGGGACAAAAAGAAATACACCTTCTTTTCAGCTGCACATGGTACATTCACAAAGATTGACCATGTAATAGGGCATAGAATCATGGCAAACAAATGCAAAAGAGCAGATATAATAAATGTAACCTTCTCAGATCATAATGCGATAAAAATAATAATCAGTAAGGGCACCTGGATAGGCAAGTCAAAAACCAATTGGAAATTATACAATATGATTCTTCAAAACCAAATTGTCAAAGAAGAAATCATAGAAACAATCAACAAGTTCATTGAAGAGAATGACAATGATGAGACATCCTACCAAATTCTGTGGGACGCAGCCAAGGCAGTACTCAGGGGGAAATTTATATCCTTGAGTGCATATATTAACAAATTAAGGAGTGCAGAGATTAATGAATTGGGCATGCAATTCAAAAAATTAGA
>NW_025385813.1:0-2614 GCF_016433145.1 Gracilinanus agilis
CTAGCACAGAGCAGGCACTTGATAAATGTTTATTGATTGATAAAGAGGGCAGCTATTTACAGTAAGAGCTGACTTTCTAAATGCCCTTGTAAGATTTTTTATCTCCTGTCAGTAGTCAATATATCTTGAACACAAAATTGTTATCAGAGAAATTGGATGCAAAGATGTTTCTCCCAGTTGACCATTCATTTCCCTTCTCATCCTAGACACGTCCATTTTATTTGTGCAAAAGCAATTGAAATACCCTATTTCACTTTTTTGTGATCATCTCTAGCCCTTTTTTCAAACCCTTAACTTCTGTGTCTTGGCTCCTAGGTGGAAGAGTGGTAAGGGTGGGCAATGGGGGTCAAGTGACTTGCCCAGGGTGACACAGCTGGGAAGTGTCTGAGGCCAGATTTGAACCTAGGACCTCTAGGCTTGACTCTCAATCCACTGAGCTACCCAGCTGCCCCCTTTAGCCCGTTTTTGGATTAAAAAATTCATCTCTTACCCATAACTGTGAAAGGTCTATGATCTGCTTCTCTTCACATTTTTATAGTGTATCTTTAATATTCTGCCTAACTATCCATTTGAATCTCCTGCGGGTTACTGTATAGATGCTGGTCTAATGCCAGACTACTTTCCAGTTCTCCCAGCAGTTCTAACTGAATAGATAATTTACATTTGGGGGTATATGCGATTTCTTTACTCATAAACAAATATATTTTTTTTTACATTCTATTATTAGCATTTACTCCCATTCTGAGATTCAAGTTTCACAAGTTTAATAAAATCTCACATTTCAGAATCATTCCAAATGAAAACTACTTTTTGCTCCCAAATTCTATACCTAGACTAAAACAAATTGAAACTTAAAAAAAAAATTGGTCTTTTTTTTGGGGGGGTAGATTTACTTTAATGTTCTAACTATATATTATTTTCAAGGATAACACATTTTACAGTTCAAATATTGACATTACTGATGCAATCATATTGTAGAACAAATGTCTAAAAGATTTCCCTCTTGTGAACTTTTGCACATAACAGGGTATTTAATGAGTTCATGATAATTTTCCCACCACACACACATTATAAAGATTTCTATTTCCACAATTTCAATAGAATGTAGAAGAAATCACATCTAATATACATAAAAGGAAATTATATTGCTTTTTAAAAAACATTAGAAAAAGTAGTTCAGTTTCAATTTATTTTGATTTTTTTTTTGCATGATCCAGAGATTTAAAAATGCAATGAAAACCTAACTTGCATGATATTGTTGGTGACTGGGGAAAAAAATTTAAACTGTGAAAATTCATTATGCAAATGAAAATATCAAATGTTGGTACAGTTATCAAAATGAAAGCAGTCAATATTTTAGTTCTAAAATTACACACTTGTTTGTACAAAGCACATTAAAAAAATTCGTCTTGCTAACCCAAATGTTGATTGTGAGGTCTTCAGAAAAGATTTATCATTTAGTTTGTAAGGAGATTGAAGAGCTTCAAACAAATATCAAAAGAAATTTCGTGTCTTTATTGGAATGGTGTTAGGGCTTTAAACACACCAATTTTGATAATCAGATTGTTTTTTATCAGAAAAGACACTACATAACTGCAATACTGGTCCAACAATCTTGTCTTTACTTTTCTTTTAAAGCAAGAAACAGAATGAGAGTATTCAGAAAGCACTAGCAGGCATCAGTTAATCCAAGATACTAGCTTTAGTTCCAAAAAGCACTTGCAAAGAAAACCAGATTTTTTTTTTGGATGATTGAAAATTTTAATAACTAGAGTAACATGAGTGTGTAAGCCAGTGTCATGAGGATTTTTTTTAATTTATCTTATAGTTGGTCTCTTTTTTCCTCAAATATGACGTTTTTTCTTTGACATTTTTTCCTCAAAGTATAAAAAAGTATGAAATATAAACAAGCTCTTGCACTGTACACTTGGAAGTGTACAATTCAAGCATTATAAGAGCTATCTACATACCGTTAAATTCCATCAAACCTTGGATAATCCATTAATATACAAAATATCCGGTCACAGAAAGAACTAAAACCCACTTCTTTTTGTTACACACAGATGCAAATATTGCCTAAAGAAAAACACTTTTAATTATTTTGGCTTTCTTCTACATTCGTATGTTGATACATTTATTAAAATATTCCTGTTGAATTATGTTTGGTCTTTTTCTTGTCAAGTCAGTTTGCTATCTTAATACCAGCCATCCAGACAAAACAGGTAATCAGAAAGATGAGCTCTTCCCCACTTCCCTAACTGTTATAACTATGAAGTCAATTTTAAGACATGACCCCAAACACTGGATTGTGGCGGCAAATACTAGGTCCGATTTCTTCATAATCCTTTTTGGTGTGGCATACTTGGTAGAACTCAGGTGTGGAAGCCAGCATTGATCCCCCGAACCAAACTGCATATCGTTGCATGTGGTGTGTAATGACTTGCACATCAATAGGCTTTGGCTTCAGTCTACCACCACTTAATTCTTCACTTAGTTTCAGTCTTGCATCAACAGTTCTTTTCAAATCTCGCTGTAGTCGACGTCCAAAATCCCTGAACATGGTTGAACCCCCGGAGAGGACAATATTCTTGTAGAGAGGACGTCTGACATCGAT
>NW_025385814.1:0-13800 GCF_016433145.1 Gracilinanus agilis
AGTCTCTTTGCTAGTATTCTATTTAAGATTTTTGCATCTATGTTCATCAGGGAGATTGGTCTGTAGTTTTCTTTCTCTGTTTTTGGTCTCCCTGGCTTTGGAATCAGTACCATATTTGTGTCATAAAAGGAATTTGGTAGGACTCCTTCTTTGCTTATCATATCAAATAATTTATATAGTATTGGGATTAGTTGCTCTTTGAATGTCTGATAGAATTCACTTGTGAATCCATCAGGCCCTGGCGATTTTTTCTTAGGGAGTTCTTTGATGGCTTGTTCAATTTCTTTTTCTGATATGGGATTATTTAGGTATTCTATTTCTTCTGCTGTTAGTCTAGGCAGTTTATATTTTTGTAAATATTCGTCCATATCTCCTAAATTTTTATATTTATTGCCATATAATTGGGCAAAATAGTTTTTAATGATGTGGTATGATTTTGCTCTTACAACAATGACCAATATGGAAGTGCGTTTTGCATGACAATAAAAAAATGGAAAAAATAAAATATAAAATCATCCAGATTTTGTTCTTTTTGATGCCAGTCCAATACTTGTGGACCTTAACAATGCTGAAATGTTACAGGTGAATCAGATTATCAAATACCACAACGAATTTTTTCCTACTGAATTCTGTAGTTCTTTTGTTCTTTTGCTCAGAGAACTACACCTTATTCCAACCAACTTCCACACCATCCATTGCTGGGTAAGCACTATTGATGCCTGGGACATTCCACTGATTCACCTCTTCCCTCCCTTTCTGCCAGTGCCCACAGGATGACTCTTCCAGGATCTCAGAGACCAAAAATCATATCGCTGTGGAAGAGATTAGTCACATCATGAATTTCAGAAATTACGATTGATGACATAACTGAGATACAGGGAACAACATGAGTGGTTGAAATTTGGTCATCAGAGCTAGCAACCTATCCCTGCTTCTCCCATGGGAGTAAGAAGGGCTCTTTGGTGGCGTCCAGGTATAAGATAGCAGTCCAGACTTTTGGACAGCAAACCAGAAGTCCTGGAAGGATAACTTGGTAGCTAAAGACAACAAGCCCAACTCCCTCTCTTTCTCACACACTTTCCAAGGCTCGTTAGAATTCTTGGAGTCTAGAAAAGATCAATGATGAGCAGGAGGGCTGGATTTTTAAACTTAACCCATTAAAGACCAGCTAAACACTGAACTAAGTTCAGAAACAAAGAACTATAGCTTAAGCAGTTATAGGCGGGAAAAGCAATACAGGACAAAATCAATTATTTGTAAATAGGATCAATAAGAGAATGCTTCAGGGTGGATTTTAATCTTTTCATAAGGCAGTCATATATGTCTATGGTATTTAAAAATATAGAGACATGGCCAAAAACAAACAATGGGACAAGGATAACACATGTATACATACAAAGATGCACACCAAAAAGAGAACTCTATTCCGGCATGATTACAGAGACAGGCATACTGACAATGAGTACAAAGCCCAGGGCAGTGATGGACATGATGAAAAAGGAGCTGATGGCTAAATAGATAGAACTTTAAACTTATAATGAGTATGGCATCCTGCTAGGTAGTGCCATAGGGCACAGAGGGTCTAGAATAGGCTAGATCTGATTTCAAGTGTGTCCTTAGACGCTTTACTATCGGTGTGACCCTAGACAAGGTACTTAATGTCTGTCTGCCTCTGTTTCCTCACCTATAAAATGGGGATAATAATAGCACTTACCTTATAGGATTTTTTTGAGAATCAAATAAGAATATAATTCTAAAGCACTATGCAAACTATTTTTGCAAAGCCCTATGTAAATTCTAGGTATTGTTTTTATGTCATATGATTTCCCCTCCCCTCCCAAAAAAGCCTCAATTGGGAAAGTGGGTAAAGCATCATTTCCCCCCATTCAGAAATGTCACACAGATGGTAAGTGGCAAAACATTGTGCCAAAGCTAAGTCTTCGGATTCCAGATGCATCAGTGGCTTGGCCAGAGAGAAATAACAGAGTATTCCAATTTTGTGTCATTGCAAAGTTGACAATGATGGAAGAAGAGGGACTCCTTCCAACTACATATTTTGTCTTGTTTGAGGTGGGGGCAAGGGGTAAGGAGGTGGTTTGGAGCAGACCCCAGGGTTCACTGGCCCAGGGGACACCCCAGGAGAAAACACCAGCTCCCCATTTTGTTCTGCAATGTTTAAGCATCAACTGTTGCCTTGTAAGAATTAAAATTAATATAAAATACCTCCAAATATTGTATTTAACAAGATTTATTAATAATAACTTGAAAAAAAAAAGGAAAAAGCCAGCTTTCTCAGCCACACACGCAGGGGGAAAAAAAGAGAGAAGGCCTGGCTTACAGCAAACTTATAAACAACACGTGAAGACACAAACATGGGGGTGCAGGGAAAGGGATGCTGGGAGATGAAATCCAAGGGTACAAGATTGTCTAACTATACAGCCTACAGCACCGAGGGGGAAATGACTCACCAAGGACACAAAGTCAGCATGTGCCCCGAGGAGGGATGTTAATTCAGGTTCTCCTGACTGGGAGGCCAGCTCCTCACCCCTGCTGCCCAGGGTATCTGCAGGCAGCTTCAGAAGGAGATGCTGAGGTTCCTGTCACCCTTGGGTCCGAGGGTCCCATAGGACCTGGGTTCGATGTCAGGGGACTGTCATATCCTCTTCTGTAAAACCCCCGACCTGGAAACCAAATCCCTATTTAACAGTTCCTGTTCTCTGTCAATCTATCAACATGGGGCACTCTGCTAAGTGCTGTTCATCCCAATCTTGTCCCCAAAGAACTCAATTACAAAGACACCGGATTAGTTAATGCATTTTAGGTTTTGTTTGTGTGTTTGTTTTGTTTTTAAGCCCTTACCTTCTGTCTGATACCAAGTACTGGTTCCAAGGTAGAAGAACTGTAAGGGCTAGGCAATGGGAGGTAAAGTGACTTGCCCAGGGTCACACAGCTCAGAAGTGTCTGAGGCCAGATTGGAACCCAGGACCTCCCTTCTCTAGGCCTGGTTCTCTAGCCACTGAGCCACCCAGGGGTCCCTAATTAAAGCCATTGCTAAACTCTCATTCTGTGCCAGGCACTGTGTTAACACCAGAAATATAAATACGAGCAAAAACCAAGACATTTCCTGACCTCAGCAAGCTTCTATTCTAACAGAGGAAGATGCTACCTAAAAGGGAACAAGGAAGGGGGTCAGGGAGGTAGCTGGGTAGGGGACAAGGTAGACAAGGCGTCCTTGGGTCAGGGCTGAGCTGGGTTAAAAGTGAGTATGGTGAGTAAATAGACCTCAAATGGAGGAACTCGTTGATCAGAGGCTGAGGTCAGAGTTATGTTAATAATGGAGATTAAATTTAAAGCACGTTGTCCGGCCTTTTTTCAGGAAAGCTAGTTGTTAAACATTACCTAGCATGCCTCTGCCCTTTACCCTTTGAGAATTGTAACATTTGCTTGTCCAGTATGAGAAGGCCACTGGACTGAGGCTGAGCTGGGTTGGAATAATGAGGCTTAGCCTGCAATCGTCCATTTGGTTCTCCACCTGTTCTCTTGTGGGGGGATATGGGGGAGGGACATTCATAATAATTATTGTCATAATCATTTTTTCCACAAAGCTCCTACTATGTGCCAGGCACTTTGCTAAGTACTTTACAGATTTCCACATTTGATCCTCACAACTCTGGGGCAAAGATGCTATTATTCATCCCCATTTAACAGTGGAAACTTAATTTCAGAATGGGATATTCATTTTATGAAACTAAGAGACTTATTCTTGTTTATAGTGACAAAATAAGGAGAACTGATTAGTTCTTGAATTTGAAGTGAGGTCAAGGGCTTCAGACTAGAATAATTTCACAATATAATTTCTTAATGTCTGAGGCCTTGGTATTATGTTTCCACATCCTATTACCTATTGGGGAAGCATGTTAAAAACTTCCTTTTTAATATTAATTTATTAATAATTTAATTTATTTCAATTTTAATAATAATTATTTTATAATAATTATATATCATATGATCATTGCTAATATAGTCATTAAACTATTAATAATAATTAAAATAATTTTTAATGTTGACTTTCCACAACTTATTGAATTCAATTAAGAACATCATCTTTGCATTCAACTTTGACCAGATTAAAAGGGAACTAATGAAAGAAGAAACACATTTTTTTCCATGGGTATGCCAACATTCACATTGCTATTGATCTGCTTGGCAAATCAAAAACCTTAAATTTAAACTCTGAATCTTGGTTTGCTCCGTGGCAAAATTTCACCTTCTGTCTCAGGAGTTCTACAAAATATAAAATGGAAATTCTTTGGAGAGAGAGTGGTAGCAAGAATGTTTTTATTACCTTAATAAGACAGTAGGGATAAGTTTGTCAGCATCGCAAAACTGCCTCTATTTTATGATTGAGTTGTTTTGTTTAAAGTGCTTTTCAGGGATGGTATGAAGGAGCAAAAAGCATGTATGTGTTCTTAAACAATTGATAACATGATAGATAGAGTGCCAGGCCTAGAGTTCAGAGGTCCTGGGTTCAAATCTGTCTTCAGCCCCTTTCTAGCTGTGTGACCTTGGGCAAATCACTTAATCCTGATTGCCTAGCCCTTGACATTCTGAGATGGGGGCACAGGGTCCCCTGAATACCCCAAATCTCTAGAGGAATCCCAAGTCAAGGATGAGGAATTTCCCAGTCTTGCACTCCTGCAATGCTGGCTAAAGAAAGCTGGCCCTAGTGCAACCAAAGAGATGGCTGAATAAACAAAGAATTCCCCGCCTCTTGTTTTAGATGCATTTATACTAGTTTTATAATAGGGGTCTTAGCACAGAGAGATACCTTCTGTTTGTCCCTCAAACATCACTAGGTTCCTCAAGTCAGACAGCTCAGCCACCTTTATGATCAGGAAGTCATAAGCGATGTATGCCTGTGCTTCTGCTCTAGACTCCAAGACGCCTCACTATGTCACCTAAGCCCCTCCTTGTTTGTCCCCCTCCCCACCTTTCTTTCTAAGTCACACAGAACCTATTTCTTTAGGATATAAAAATCCTAGGCCCCTTCTCTTCAGTGAGGCAGTTTGGTCCGGCACCTGCATCCCAACCCTTCAACCTTATAAATTTCTCTATTTTTAAAAATAGTCATCAGAGCCTATTCAAGTCTTCAAAAAAAGCACCCTTCCCAGCTACTAACCTGGGCTGGGATTGAAGTTGATACTCAAACAGAAGGTATTTTTTAAAAATCGATAGACAGGGGCAGCTGGGTAGCTCAGAGGATTGAGAGCCAGGACCTTAGATGGGAGGTCCTAGGTTCAAACCCAGCCTCAGCCACTTCCCAGCTGTGTGACCCTGGGCAAGTCACTTGACCCCCATTGCCCACCCTTACCACTCTTCCACCAAGGAGCCAATACACAGAAGTCATGGGTTTAAAAAAAAAAGATTGGCTCCATGACCCCCCAGAAGGCAATGTCACCCTCTTTTCTTTGCAGGGATTAAGATATTGCTCCTAGGAACCCCTTTGTGTCCTTGAGGGGGCTGGTCAAGGAAACAATATAGAGTAGAGTAATGGCTATTGTTCTTAGAATGTTACCCCAAACTGTGTGTTAACATTATGCTTGTTTTTCCTATTTAAGATTCCTCAAGGGGGCAGCTGGGTGGCTCAGTGGATTGAGAGCCAGGCCTAGAGACAGGAGGTCCTAGGTTCAAATCTGACCTCAGGCACTTCCTAGTTATGTGACCCTGGGCAAGTCACTTGACCCCCATTGCCTACCCTTACCACTCTTCTGCCTTGGAGCCAATACACAGTATTGACTCCAAGATGGAAGGTAAGGGTTTAAAAAAAAATTCCTCTAAATGTCACCTCAAATCATTTTTGAGTAGAGAGATATCTAAAAGCATCAATAGACTGTGCCAGTTTGAAATGTTTCTTTTCTAAGCCTGAAATGACTTGCATTTAGAATAATGATAAATTAAATTAGTTTTTGGCAGATGTGCCTGAAACTCTGAATATAGTATTAATGTTAGATGTACTATACTTATAGCATCTCCTTAAACTAACAACTTTATAATAATAATCTTATCCAAGAAGGTCTCTGCTGTTCTTCATCTGAATTCTGCTATGTCAGAGGGTCTTGCCTGTGTCCTATCCCACAGCTAAAAACTTTCTATAGCAATATTCTAACTCAAGTCTTGCTGACTGAATCCAGAGCTCCATCTGCTACGTCACAGATCTACCTTGGCACAAGGATCCAAAAATGTCTCCATAGGCTACAACACAGCCTGTACTGGACAAGATGAAATTGAACAGAGGAAATTTGAAGTCGTACACCTGGAGCCTGAAAATCCACTTAAAATTGAGAAGGGGACGTGGGGGAGGTGGATACACAGCAGTTTACCTAAAAAGGAGGAATTTTTAGTGAATAGTAAGCTCAATATGAGCTAATATTGAATAGCAAAATAGGACAGCCAAAAAAGCAAATGCTATTCTAAGCTAGGCAGAGACTTCTAGAATGAGAGAAGGGATCATTCCAATGCATTCTGTCTTTCTAATTCCACATCTGGATTACACTGTTCGATTTTAGGCTGCATATTTTAAAAAGGGCATCAATGCCTCAGTTACTTTGTCTGTAAAATGAGCTGGAGAAGGAAGGGACAAACTATTCTAGTATCTTTGCCAAGAAAACCTCAAAAGGCATTAGGTGGATTCAGCTAGGACTGAAAAAAATCAAGAACTGCAACAACATTCAGAGGAAGATACTCAGATTAGAGCAGTGGTTCCCAAACTTTTTTGGCCTACCGCCCCCTTTCCAGAAAAAATATTACTTAGCCCCCTGGAAATTAATTTTTTAAATTTTAATAGCAATTAATAGGAAAGATAAATGCACCTGTGGCTATCACCGCCTTCCTGGATTGCTGCAACACCCACCAGGGGGCAGTAGCGCCCACTTTGGGAATCACTGGATTAGACAAAGGCCTTAACATCATGCCATACAAGAAATAATTATGGGTGGTGAAGCTACATGGCTCAGTTGATTGAGAGCCAGAATTAAAGACTGGAAGTCTTAGGTTCAAAAGTGGCCTCAGACACTTCCTAGCTGTGTGACCCTGGGCAAGTCACTTAACCTCTGCTGTCCAGCCCATACCACTTTTCTGCCTTGGAACCAATACACAGTATTGATTCTAAGATGGAAAGTAAAGGTTTTTTAAAAAATTGTTTGAAGGAGCTTGGGATGGTGATCATGGAGAAAAGAAGACTTGAGAGTTGTAGGAAAGCTGTGCAACAATCTCCCCCTCTCTCCATCTCAACTCTGTTGTGATTACAAATCTCTGGAGACTTTATATTAATTTATAATTATTTATTAGTGAAAGTTAAAGAGAAAGAGAGACAGAAATAGAGACTGAGAGAGACAGAGAGATCACCTGGCCACCCTAACTAAAAAGCTTCCAAGCCTTGCCCCATTTCTTCAGCTCAAGTTCCAAGCCATGACCTCCATTAGCCAAGATTGGCTGGTCAGAGAAGAATAAGCCTGTACAGCGAAAAATGCTCCAAAGAAAGGGGAGACAGACTGAGCTCCTGCCCTTCATGTTTCAGCTCCCTCATTTATAAAACTAGGCTTTTCCCTCCTACTCAGAGCCTCTGACTGGACTTCCTTTACTTCAGCCCATGTCTCTAGTCCTGGAGTACTGATATGTCCCCCATGGGCACCCCAGGGAGCCACTGAGCACTGTCTTCCAGGAAGCCCAAGAGCCACATGATCTCTTATATCCTGCTATAATACACCTGCACTGGTAAGGGGTTTTCAGACAGAATAAGGGAGTACAGTTTATATTAAATTCCCACATCTCCCTCCAAATCATACATGAGGATTGGGTCCCTGGAGGACTATTATATCTCAAATTCAAATTATTCTGTGGGGCAATACTGCCAGAACTCTAGCTCACAAGCCCACCTCTATCACCCCTTGCATTCACTTTTAATAGCCAAGCAATTGACAAAATTAGCTCAAAGGAAAGGCATTTACTGTAATAGAGGGTCATAAACAGTTATAGCAAAACATCTTCCCATAAACGTTGGGGATACTCTTCCACAAACACGGCATCCGCGGGAAGGGTACACACAAAGAGTACACCAGTAGTGAGGTACCATGGCCAAGATGACTCTCATTAGCTGCATGGCACTGTGTTTTTTCTACTCATCTTGTCACCGAAATGGTGTCTCTGTGCTGAGCATGTCACTCCACTGGGCTAGCTTAGCCTTGTTCCTCAACTGGCCCTGTAGCTCTACTCACTTAGAAGCATCAAATCCAAACCCCTTGGTTTACAGATCTAAGTCCCCAGAGATAGACTACCACCAAAAGATACGTTTAAGTTCTTTCAGGGTGCTGGAGTAAATGATTTCAAGGAAAAATAAATTTCCCCTATTTACTACTCTAAATACCTACCCAATGTGTTTTCTGTTTGTACAACTAGCTACTCATAATAATGATCCTTTTAGATCTTAAACACAATCATTTATTTGATGTGGCAAAATAAATAAAGATATCAGTAATGTATTAAAGGGGCAAGTAGGTGGCACAATGGATAGAGTTCTGGACCTGTATTCAAAGAGACTCCACTTTCAGACTTGAAATCCAGCCTTAGAGACTTACTAGCTGTGTGACAGTCTCCGGGGAATTTTAATTTTAACATCAAGAAAACCTCAAAAGGGGTCCCAAAGAATTGGACACAACTAAAAAAACAACTCAACATGATATGCAAAATACTAATATATTAAAGCAAATATGCAAATAATAAAATATATCATAATAAATGTATAACCCCAGATAAAACTCTCTCACCAATACCTACAGGGAAAAGTTGGTACTCACTTAAAGGTGGGCAGGAAGACTCATTAGTGAGGAAAACCCATGTACTTATTAGCCAATCGCCGAACTCTAGGCTGCAGGGTGCAATGTTATTGGTCCATTCAGGAACATCTGCACCACAGGAAACTGCTTCTTAACTGTTGATTTTAACCACTTTCAGAGAGGAAAATCCTCTTCTCTACTTAACTTAACTCATTTTTATTGGCTCCTTCTGTTAATGGTCACCCTTAAAAAAGTCTTTTTTAAAATGTTAGCTCTATAAAAAAATGTTTTAATAGAGAACAAAGGGAGAAAAAGAACAAGGAAAAATTAGCATACCTGATCAAAACATTGAAAAGTGAAAATATGTACACTCATGGAATTCTTACCTCTGCAAAAAAAGGGCAATAATGGATATTTTCTCAAATTGCTTCTTTGGAGTCATGCTTGTTTTTTGTCATTTTTTCACTATTTACTTTTTTTTTTAACCCTTAACTTCTGTGTATTGGCTCCTAAGTGGAAGAGTGGTAAGGGTGTCACTATTTACTTTTGATATTTTTTGTGGGGGAGGGATGATATTCTTTCCATTTACATCATTATAATCATTTATATATTGGGGTTTTTTTTGACTGTGCTTCATTTTGTATCAGATTATATAAGCTTTTCCATATTTCTCTGTATTTGTCATATTCTAATTTCTTATAGTAATATACTATTTTGTTTAGCCACTTCCCATTTGATGAGCATCTACTTTGTTTCTAATTCATATCATGAAAAGTGGTCCTATAAACATTTTAGTGTATATGGGGTTTTTCTTCTTATCGATGGTTTCATTGGTATGTAAGCTGAACAGAGGCACAGTAGTACAGTGGAGAGACAATGTGGCCTTGAGTCAGGAAGACCTGATTTCAGTTCTAGCCTCAGACATTTACACTTGCTGTGTGACACTGGACAAATCACTTTTTGAATAGTTTCCTCATATGTAAAATAAGAATAATAATAGCATCTACTTAAAGTTTTAAGGATCAGACTTCTGGTTAAGATGGCAGCAGAGTAAGGAGCAGCAGCTTGATCTCTCCTAACCGAAGTATACAGGACTCCTCAAGGGGACATAAAAATGAATCCAGACGAACGAAGGGACCCCACAACAGGGTGCAGCATTGAAGGTACATGGAATCGGGGCATTTCCATGCTATAAAGGGGTGAAACAGTTCTCACTAAAACGCGAGAGGAAGAAGCACCTCCCCCAGCCCCCACACCACATACAGCTCAGAGGCCAGTGCACAAGAGTTAAAGCAGGTTTGGGGTACCCATTAAGTCACTGGCAGCTCCAGGACTTGTTCCTGAGAGCAGCAAGACTTAGGACCCCAAGAGGCTAAAAAATGCGCACAGACTTTCCCGAGCATCTGTGCAGGTGAAGGCAGTGCCCTAGGCATGGACAAAGATCTTGAGCATAGGCTTGGACCACAAGTGGGGACCCTGTGCAGACAGGAGCACAGCTGTGGAAGCAGCGCCCTGAGACTGCTGAAGGAGTCTTGGGCAGAGGGGCAGACCAGGGACGACCAGGAGGCTCGAGAACAACGAGACCTGAGACCTCGGGAGCCTAGACAGCGCAGACAGACCCTAAGTGTGAGAATAAAGCAGAGAAGGCGCTGGGCTAACAATAATGGCAAGCCAAAATCGGGAAGCCCAGAGGAAAAAGATTATCAAGAAGAACTCTGGAACACTCGACAACTTTTACACAGAGAAAATCCAGACAACAGAGGAGGACAAACAAGAAATCATATCCAAACCTTCCCAAAACAATGAAAACTGGTCACAAGCTATTAAAGAGTTCAAATCTGAGATGATGAAAAAGATGGAAGAGATCTGGCAAGAAAATAACAGTTTAAAAGGCAGAATTTTGCAATTGGAAAGTGAGGCTCAGAAATCAAATGAACTGATAAGCAAATTGAACACCAGAAATGACCAGATTGAAAAGGAAAACCAAAACATCATAGCTGAAAACCAAAAGATTATAGCCAAAAACCAGTCCCTAAAGGCTAGAATTGAGCAATTAGAAGCTAATGATCTCTCAAGACAACAAGAACAAATAAAACAAAGTCAAAAGACTGATAAAATAGAAGGAAACATGAAATATCTCAACGAGAAAGTGACAGACCAAGAAAACCTGTCTAGAAGAGACAATCTGAGAATCATTGGTCTTCCAGAAAAAAAACAGAAATTAATAGAAACTTGGACTCCATACTAAAAGAAATTATTCAGCAAAATTGCCCTGAAGTTCTACAACAAGAGGGCAATATAGACATTGAAAGGATCCATAGATCACCCTCTACACTAGACCCAAAAAGGGCAACACTCAGGAATATAATAGCCAAATTCAAGAGCTTTCAAATAAAAGAAAAAATCTTACAAGAAACCAGAAAGAGACAATTCAAATATCAAGGAGCACCAATCAGGATCACACAGGACCTGGCAGCCTCCATGCTAAAAGACCGCAAGGCTTGGAATATGATATTCAGAAAGGCAAGAGAGCTGGGCCTTCAACCACGGATCAACTACCCATCAAAACTGGCATTCAACAAAATTAAAGATTTCCAAGTATTTGCACAGAAAAGACCAAGACTAAATAGAAAGTTTGATATCCAACCAAAAAAATCAAGAGAAACATGAAAAGGTAAATAAGAATCAGAGGGGAAAGAAAGAAAACTCATAATTTTTTAAATTTGACTCTTTAAGGGCTTCAATAAGATCTAATTATCTGTATTCCTATGTGGAGATATGCTATGTATAATTCTCTGTAGTGAACTCTATTCACTATTATAGTATTCACTATTATAGCAATCAGAAGAATAATTCATAGGGAGAGGACAGAATACTAAATGGTCTAAGATGACATGGTGGTGGGAAAGAGGGGGGTTAATAGTAGGGGACACCAAGAGAAACTTGAGTGAATAAGAAAAATGGGATATTCTATTACACACAAAGAGGCATGGGAAGGGGAGGGGACAAATACTATTATAAGAAGGAGAGGAAGAGAGCATTAAGAGGTAATATTTAAACCTTACTCTCAGTGTAATCAACCCAGAGAGGGAAGAGTAGCTATATTATCCATTGGGATAAAAAACTCTATCTAACCCTACTGAGAAAGTCAGAAGGGATAAACCAAAGGGAGTAGGGGAGTGGGGAGGCCAAAAAAGAGAGGGGAGAAGAAGGGGGAGGGAATTCATTAGGCCTTTAAAAATAAAAATAGGGGAATAACAAGGGAGGGGGTAGAAAGGGAAGTTAATCAAAGGAGGGGATAAGGGATAACGGCTCAAAGCAAATCACTGATTTAAAAGAAAATAGTGTAAGAAGAAGGGGTGGGACTAGGGGAGGATACAAAAATGTCAGTGAATGAACAACTGATAATTGTAACTCTGAATGTGAATGGGATGAACTCACTCATAAAACGGAAGCAAATAGCAGAGTGGATCAGAAACCAAAATCCTACCATATGTTGTCTACAAGAAACACATATGAGGGGGGGCAGCTGGGTAGCTCAGTGGAGTGAGAGTCAGGCCTAGAGACAGGAGGTCCTAGGTTCAAACCCGGCCTCAGCCACTTCCCAGCTGTGTGACCCTGGGCAAGTCACTTGACCCCCATTGCCCACCCTTACCAATCTTCCACCTATGAGACAATATACCGAAGTACAAGGGTTTAAAAAAAAAAGAAAAGAAACACATATGAGGCGGGTAGGCATACACAAGTTTAAGGTTAAGGGCTTAAGCAAAATCTTTTGGGCATCAAATGAGAAAAAGAAGGCAGGAGTGGCTAAGCTATCACTCTTTGCAGATGATTTGATGGTATACTTAAAAAATCCTAGAGAATCAACTAAGAAGCTGGTAGAAATAATCAACAACTTTAGCAAAGTTGCAGGATAAAAAATAAATGCACATAAATCATCAGCATTTCTATATATTTCCAATACATCAGAGCAGCAAGAGGTAGAAATAGAAACACCATTTAAAATCACCCTAGACAATATAAAATACTTGGGAATCTATCTACCAAAACAAACACAGCAATTATACGAAAACAACTACAAAACACTTTCCAAACAAATAAAACTGGATCTCAACAATTGGAAAGCCATTAATTGTTCATGGGTGGGAAGAGCTAACATAATAAAAATGACCATTCTACCCAAATTAATTTACCTATTTAGCGCCATTTATCTATCAAACTACCAAAAAACTTCTTTACTGAATTAGGAAAAACTATAACAAATTTCATTTGGAATAACAAAAGATCAAGAATATCAAGGGAAATAATGAAAAAAAATGTGAAGGAAGGGGGCCTAGCAGTACCAGATATTAAACTATACTATAAAGCAGCAGTCATCAAAACAATATGGTACTGGCTAAGAGACAGAAGGGAGGATCAGTGGAATAGACTTGGGGTAAATGACATCAACAAGACAGTGTATGATAAACCCAAAGAGTTGGAAAACTGGAAAATGAGGGTATGTCCTTCAATTGGGGAATGGCTGAACAAACTGTGGTATATGCTAGTGATAGAATACTATTGCACTCAAAGGAATAATAAACTGGAGGAATTCCATGTGAACTGGAAAGACCTCCAGGAACTGATACAGAGCAAAAGGAGCAGAGCCAGAAGAACATTGTACATAGAGACTGATATACTATGGTAAAATTGAATGTAATGGACTTCTGTACCAGCAGAAAGCAATGACACAAGACAGCTCTGAGGGATTTATGGTAAAGAACGCTACTCACATTCAGAGGAAGGACTGCAGGAGAGGAAACATAAGAAAAACAACTGCTTGAGCGCATGGGTTGAGGCAGACATGATTGGGGATGTAGACTTGAAACTACCACACCAATGCAACTATCAACAATTTGGAAATAGGTTTTGATCAATGACACATGATAAAACCAGTGGAAATGTGCGTCGGCCATGGGTGGGGGGG
>NW_025385815.1:0-2413 GCF_016433145.1 Gracilinanus agilis
GTCTCTTAGCCAGTACCATATTGTTTTGATGACTGCTGCTTTATAGTTTAAAGTTTTTTGGTACTTTGATAGGTATGGCGCTAAATAGGTAAATTAATTTGGATAGAATTGTCATTTTTATTATGTTAGCTCGTCCTACCTATGAGCAATCAATGTATTTCCAGTGGTTTAGATCTAGTTTTAATTGTTTGGAGAGTGTTTTGTAGTTGTTTTCATACAATTCCTGTGTTTTCTTTGGTAGATAGATTCCTAAGTATTTTATATTGTCTAGTGAGATTTTAAATGGTGTTTTTCTTTCTTCCTCTTGCTGCTGTGATGTGTTGGAAATATATAGAAACGTTGATGATTTATGTGCATTTATTTTGTATCCTGCAACTTTGCTAAAATTGTTGATTATTTCTACAAGCTTCTTAGTTGATTTTCTAGGATTTTTAAGTAGACCATCATATCATCTTCAAAGAGTGATAGCTTAGTCTCCTCATTGCCTATTTTGATACCTACAATGCACAGTCTTTGAGAAGAGACCCTGAAAGCAGGCACGAGTGTGGGCGCAGATGGAAGCCCAGACATGGACGTGAGCTCAGGCAAGTACTCAGATCTTGATCACAGGTAAGGACCTTGAGTGGGGACCCAGTGCAGAGGGGTGCACAACTGTGGAAGCAACACCCTGAGACTCTAAAAGGAGCCTTGGACAGAGGAACAAGCAAGAGGACTACCATGAGGCTTGACCCTGAGAATAACTAGTCCTGAGACCTCAGTAGCCTAAAGAACACAGACAGACTCCGAGTGTGAGGATAAACCTGAGAGGGCATAGGGCTAACAATGGCAAGCCAGAGACAAGAACCCCAAAAGAGAAAGATCATCAAGAAGAAATCTGTAACACTCGACAACTTTTACACAGATAAAATCCAGACAACAGAGCAAACAGCAGAGGAGAACAAACAAGTAACCATATCCAAACCTTCCCAAAATAATGAAAACTGGCCATAAGCTATTGAAGAGTTCAAATCTGAGATAATGAGAAAGATGGAAGAGATCTGGCAAGAACATAACAGTTTAAAACACAGAATTTTGCAATTGGAAAGTGAGACTCAGAAATCAAATGAAATGATAAGCAAACTGAACACCAGAAATGACCCGATTGAAAAAAGAAAACCAGTTTTTAAAGGGTAGAATTGAGCAATTAGAAGCTAATGATCTCTCAAGACAGTAAGAAGAAATAAAACAAAGTCAAAAGACTGATAAAATAGAAGGAAACATGAAATATCTCAATGACAAAGTGACAGACCAAGAAAACCGGTCTATAGGAGACAATCTAAGAATCACTGGTCTTCCTGAAAAAGCAGAAATTAATAGAAATTTGGACTCCATACTATCAGAAATTATTCAGCAAAATTTCCCTGAAGTTCTACAACAAGAGGGCAATATAGACATTGAAAGGATCCATAGATTACCCTCTACACTAGACCTAGAAAAGACAACCCCCGGAAATATAATAGCCAAATTCAAAAGCTTCCAAGTAAAAGAAAAAATTTTACAAGACGCCAGAAAGAGACAATTCAGATATCAAGGAGCACCAATTAGGATCACACAGGATCTGGCAGCTTCCAAGCTAAAAGACCTCAAGACATGGAATATGATATTCAGAAAGGCAAGAGAACTGGGTCTACAACCAAGGATCACGTACCCATCAAAACTGACTATATACTTCCAGGGTAAAGTTTGAGCATTCAACAAGATAGAATATTTCCATGTATTTGCACAGAAAAGACCAGGACTAAATGGAAAGTTTCATATCCAACCACAAAAACATAGAGAAACATGAAAAGGTAAATAAGAAACGGAGGGGAAAGAAAGTAAACTCGTATTTTTTAAATTTGCCTCTTTAAGGGCTTTAATATGATCTAATTAATGGTATTCCTATGTGGAGAAATGATATGTATAATTCTATGTAAGGAACTCTATTATAGTAATTGGAAGAATTATTCATAGGGAGAGGTTGGAATACTAAATGGTCTAAAATGATATGGGGTTGGGAAAGACGGGGGTGAATAGTAGAGGACACCAAGAGAAACTTGAATGAGAAAATAAGATATTCTATTACACACAAAATATTCCTCTTTCATATCTAGATAAATCAGACCAAAAAATAAATAAGAAAGAGGTAAGAGAGGTGAATGAAGTCCTAGAAAAATTAGATTTAATAGATATGTGGAGAAAAATAAACAGGAACAAAAATGAATACACCTTCTTTTCAGCTGCACATGGTACATTCACAAAGATTGACCATGTAATAGAGCATAGAAACATTGCAAACAAATGCAAAAGAGCAGAAATAATAAATGTAAACTTCTCAGATCATAACTCAATAAAAATAATAATTACTAAGGGCACCTGGACAGGCAAATCAAAA
>NW_025385816.1:0-4932 GCF_016433145.1 Gracilinanus agilis
AAAAAATCTTTATAACAAAAAACTCTGTCAGGGGTCTAATCACTCAAATATACAAGGAGTTAAATCAATTTTATAAAAAATCAAGCCATTCCCCAGTTGATAAATGGGCAAGAGACATGAATAGGCAATTTTCAGGTAAAGAAATCAAAAGTATCAATAAGCACATGAGAAAGTGTTCTAAATCTCTAATAATTAGAGAAATGCAAATCAAAACAACTCTGAGGTATCACCTCACACCTAGCAGATTGGCTAAAATGAAAGAAAGGGAGAGTAATGAATGTTGGAGGGGATGCAGCAAAATCAGGACATTGATGCATTGCTGGTGGAGTTGTGAAATGATCCGGCCATTCTGGCTGGCAATTTGGAACTATGCCCAAAGGGCTATAAAAGACTGCCTGCCCTTTGATCCAGCCATACCATTGCTGGGTTTGTTCCCCAAACAGATCATAGATAAACAGACTTGTATGAAAAATATTTATAGCTGTGCTTTTTGTGGTGGCAAAAAACTGGAAAAGGAGGGTATGTCCTTCAATTGGGGAATGGCTGAACAAATTGTGGTATATGCGGGTGATGGAATACTATTGTGCTAAAAGGAATAATAAACTGGAGGAATTCCAGGCGAACTGGAGAGACCTCCAGAAAGTGATGCAGAGCGAAAGGAGCAGAACCAGAAGAACATTGTACACAGAGACTGATATACTATGGTAAAATCAAATGTAATGGGCTCCTGTACCAGCAGCACTGCAATGACACAAGACAGCTCTGAGGGATTTATGGTAAAGATGCTTCCCACATTCAGAGGAAGGACTGCTGGAGAGGAAACATATAAGATAAACAATTGCTTGAATGCATGGACTGAGGCGGACATGAATGGGAAATAGACCCTGAACAAGGACACTTGTTACAACCAGTGGAAATGTGCGTTGGCCATGGGTGGGGGGAGAGCGGGGGGTGAAGGGGAAAGTAGAGGCATAAAGTATGTAAACAGATTAAAAACGAATATTAATAAAAAAAAAACTCTGACAGAGGTCTAATTACTCAAATATACAAAGAGCCAAATTGATTGTATAAAAAATCAAGCCATTCCCAATTGATAAATAGGCAAGGAACATAAATAGGCAATTTTCAGACAAAGAAATCAAAACTATCAACAAGCACATGAGAAAGTGTTCTAAGTCTCTAATAATTAGAGAAATGCACATCAAAACAACTCTGAGGGGGAAGCTGGGTAGCTCAGTGGATTGAGAGCCATGCCTAGAGACGGGAGGTCCTAGGTTTAAACCTGACCTCATCCACTTCCCAGCTGTGTTACCCTGGGCAAGTCACTTGACCCCCATTGCATACCCTTACCACTCTTCTGCCTTGGAGCCAATTCACAGTATTGATGGAAGGTAAGGGTTTAAAAAATAAAAAAATTTAAAAAAACAACTCTGAGGTACCACCTCACACCTAGCAGATTGGCTAAAATGACAACAGGGGGAGCTTCCTGGTTGATGGTGGCAGAGTAAAAAGCAGCGCTTAACTTCTAACCGAAACATACAGGACTCCTCAAGGGGGCATAAAAACAAATCCAGACGAAAGGAGGGAGCCCAAAACAGGGCGCAGTGTGGAAGGTATGTGGAATTGGGGCATTTCCATGCTATAAAGGGGTGAAACAGCTCTCACTAAATCGCGGGCTGAGCAACCACACACACACACACACACACACACCACACCACCTACAACGCCAAAGCCAGCTCAAGAGAAATAGAGCAAGTTTGGGGCACCCACTGAGTCATTGGCAGCACCAGGGCCTGTTCCTGAAAGCAGCAAGACTTAGGACCCCAAAAGGCTAAAGAACGCACACGGACTTTGAGTGCAGACACAGAGTGCAGGCGGGAGAGGAGGTAGACACAGGCGCGTGTGAGCGAAGGCTCTGAAACCTTGAGTGCGGAACAAGTGCAGACGGGTATACGACTGTGTAAGCAGTGCCCTGAGACTTGTAAAGGAGCCTCCAGCAGAGGACCAAGCAAGGGGTCAACCAGGGGGTTTGACCCTGAGAAAAACCAGACCTGAGTCAGCGTGAGGATAAACCTGAGAACAGGCTGGGCTAACGATGGCAACCCAGAATCAGGAAGGCCAAAAGAGAAAGATTAACAACAAGAAGAAGAAATCTTTAACACTCGACAACTTTTACATAGAGAAAATCCAGAAAACCGAGCAAACAGAAGAGGAGAACAAACAAGCATCCGGACCCTCCCAAAATAATGAAAACTGGTCACAAGCTCTTGAAAAGTTCAAATATGAGATGATGAAAAAGTTGGAAAAGATTTGGCTAGAGAAATGGGAAATAGCTCAAAAGGAAATCAGGCAAGAAAACAACAGTTTAAAAGGCAGAATTTTGCAATTGGAAAGTGAGGCTAAGAAATCAAATGAATTGATAAGTAAACTGAATACCAGAAATGACCAGATTGAAAAGGGAAACCAAAAGATCATAGCCGAAAACCAAAAGATTATAGCGGAAAACCAGTCCCTAAAGGCTAGAATGGAGCAATTAGAAGTTAATGATCTCTCAAGACAACAAGAACAAATAAAACAAAGTCAAAGGATGGATAAAATAGAAGGAAACATGAAATATCTCAATGAGAAAGTGACAAACCAAGAAAAGCGGTCTAGAAGAGATAATTTGAGAATCACTGGTCTTGCAGAAAAACCAGAAATTAATAGAAACTTGGACTCCATACTAAAAGAAATTATTCAGCAAAATTGTCCTGAAGTTCTTCAACAAGAGGGCAATATAGACATTGAAAGGATCCATAGGTCAACCTCTACACTAGACCCAGAAAGGGCAACACCAAGGAATATAATAGCCAAATTCAAGAGCTTTCAAATAAAAGAAAAAAATCTTACAAGAAGCCAGAAAGAGACAATTCAAATATCAAGGAGCACCAATCAGGATCACACAGGATCTGGCAGCCTCCACACTAAAAGACTGCAAGGCTTGGAATACGATATTGAAAAAGGCAAGAGAGCTGGGCCTTCAGCCACCGGGATCAACTACCCATCGAAACTGACTATATACTTCTAGGGGAAAGTATGGGCATTCAACAAAATTGAAGATTTCTAAGTATTTGCACAGAAAAGACCAGGACTAAATGGAAAGTTTGATATCCAACTACAAAAATCAAGAGAAACATGAAAAGGTAAATAAGAAACAGAGGAGAAAGAAAGAAAACTCATAATTTTTAAATTTGCCTTTTTAAGGGCCTCAGTAAGATCTAATTATCTGTATGCCTATGTGGAGAAATGCTATGTATAATTCTCTGTAGTAAACTCTATTCACTATTATAGTATTCATTATTATAGTAATCAGAAGAATAATTCATAGGGAGAAGGTGGAATACTAAATGGTCTAAGATGATATGGGGGGTGAGAAAGAGGGGGATGAATAGCAGGGGACACCAAGAGATACTTGAGAGATTGAGAAAAATAGGATATTCTATAACACACCAAGAGGGCATGGGAAGGGGAGGGGACAAATACTATTATAAGAAGGAGAGGAAGAGAGCATTAAGAGGTAATATTTAAACCTTACTCTCAGTGTAATCAACCCGGAGAGGGAAGAGTAGCTGTATTATCCATTGGGATATAAAACTCTATCTAACCCTACTGAGAAAGTAAGAAGGGATAAACCAAGAGGAGCAGGGGAGTGGGGAGGTCAAAAAAGGGAGGGGAGAAGAAGGGGAAGGGAACTTATTAGGCCTTTAAAAATAAAAAGAGGGGAATAATAAGGGAGGGGGTAGAAAGGGAAGTTAATCAAGGGAGGGGATAAGGGATACCGGCTTAAAGCAAATCACTGGTTTAAAAGGAAATAGTTTAAGAAGAAGGGGTAGGAATAGGGGAGGATTCAAAAATGTCAGCAAATGCACAACTGATAATTATAACTCTGAATGTGAATGGAATGAACTTGCTCATAAAACAGAAGCAAATAGCAGAGATTAGAAACCAAAACCCTACCATATGTTGTCTACAAGAAACACATATGAGGTGGGTGGACATACACAAGTTTAAGATTAAGGGCTTGAGCAAAATCTTTTGGGCATCAAATGAGAAAAAGAAGGCAGGAGTGGCAATTGTGATTTCTGACAAAGCCAAAGTAAAATTGATATGATTAAAAAAGACAGGGAAGGTCATTACATCCTGATTAAAGGCAGTATAAACAATGAGGAAATAACACTGCTCAATATGAATGCACCAAGTGGCATAGCATCCAAATTCATAAAGGGGAAACTGGCAGAGCTCAAGAAGGAAATAGATAGTAAAACCATAATAGTGGGAGATCTAAATATTCTTCTTTCAGATCTAGATAAATCAAACCAAAAAATAAATAAGAAAGAGGTAAGAGAGGTGAATGAAGTCCTAGAAAAATTCGATTTAATTGATATGTGGAGAAAAATAAATGGGGGCAAAAAGGAATACACCTTCTTTTCAGCTGCACATGGTACATTCCACAGATTGACCATGTAATAGGGCATAGAAATATTGCAAACAAATGCAAAAGAGTAGAAATAATAAATGTAACCTTCTCAGATCATAATGCAATAAAAATAATAATTAGTAAGGGCACCTGGACAGGCAAATCAAAAACTAATTGGAAATTAAATAATATGATTCTCCAAAACCAATTTGTCAAAGAAGAAATCATAGAAACAATCAAAAATTTCATTGAAGAGAATGACAATGATGAGACATCCTAACAAACTCTGTGGGATGCAGCCAAGGCAGTACTCAGGGGGAAATTTATATCCTTGAGTGCATATATTAACAAATTAAGGAGGCAGAGATTAATGAATTGGGCATGCAACTCAAAAAATTAGAAAGTGAGCAAATTAAAAATCCCCAGATGAAAACTAAATTAGAAATACTAAAAATCAAGGGAGAAATTAATAAAAT
>NW_025385817.1:0-1651 GCF_016433145.1 Gracilinanus agilis
AAAAAAACTTGCATTCCTTAGAAATGAATTCTATAAATTGAGAATATAATTCTTTACAGTAACTCTACAGACATAAAACATGAAGTATTTCTGAAAGTAGGCTAGAAGTGGGCTTTTCTCTCCTACATCTAGTATTTCTTCCTTTTGCAGCCAGGACGCATGTACTTTCCAACTGCAAGCAAATATAGATATACATACATACAGACAGGTGGATAGACATATGGACAATCAGGCATATAAATTGTTTTTTGTTCCTCTGTTTTTTAGGAAGAGGAAAAAAGGCTTCTGTCTACCTCTGGGCTACCAGGAATTCTCTAACCCTCCTTTTCCCACCACTTCAGAAAGTGAAGAGCATGTAGGAAATGTAGACAGTGTAAAAGAAATATTTTTTAAAAATCAATATAATTTATTCAATAGAGGAAGAGAATAAACATTTTTATGTCTGTTATCAGGCAGTATGCTAAGAACTCTTTATAAATGTTATCTCTTTTATTCCTCAATTCGACCCCACAAGGCAGGTATTATTAATCCCATTTTACAGTTGAAGAAACTTAGGGAAACAAATTAAATGACTCACTTGTGATGACAAAACTAGTAAGTGTCTGAAGCCAGATTTGAACTCAGATCCTCTCGATTCCAACCCCACTAGTATATTCTCTGAACTACCAGGTACCTCTGGAAATAAGAGGAAAAAAATACAATGAAATGAAGGGATTGATCTTGCAAAACCCTTTTGAATCATGATAAGAAAGTGGCAACAATTCCTAAACCTTATAACTCAAAGATTCAGTTGCTAAGTATATATCTCTAAAGGAGAGTAATGATAAAAAGAAAGGTTTATATGTACCAAAATATTTATAGCAGTATTTTTTGTTGTGCTAAAGAGCTGGAAACAAAGTGAATGCCTATGCATGGGGAATGGAAACCAAAATATGGTAAATGAGTGTAATGGAATGTCACTGAACCATAAGAAACAATGAATATAATGAATACAGAGAAGAATGGAGAAACTCATGTGAATTGATGCACAATCAAGTAAACAGAGCCAGGGGAAAATATACTCAGTGACTACAACAATGTAAATGGAAAGAACACTGCCCCTCAAAATACCCCAACAACTGAATGCTACGAGCAATAATAACCAAGATGCTGACTTCTCAACATGTCGTGTCTCTTCTTGATGGCTTATGATGAGCTTATGGCTGTGGAGCACTCTGTATACTTGTTTGATATGTACTTAAAGTCTACTTTGATGCTTGGAGAGATCAATATTTGGATGGCTGGATATTCCTTTTATCGGTACAGACTTCCACCCTTCTGTGTTTCATGGTTTGGGTTGGCTCCCAAATGTACTAATTGGTAGATAACCTGGAGATGTCTTCTTGCATTTACCCTTAGATGATTATGAGAACAAGAGAGGGCATTTAACTATCACTTTAAGGTTTGCAAAGCATTTGACATATAGTATCTCACCACCATCCTGTAAGGAAGATGCTATTAGTATCCCCATTTTATATGAGGAAACTGAGACTGAAAAAGGGTAGGTGATTTACCTGGGGTCACATAGCTGCTAATCATCTGAGGTAGTATCTGAACGTGGGTTTTCCTCACTCTGAATATAATACTTTATAAACTATTTATAATATATATT
>NW_025385818.1:0-5195 GCF_016433145.1 Gracilinanus agilis
TTTGAACCTAGGACCTCCTGTCTCTAGGCCTGACTCTCACTCCACTGAGCTACCCAGCTGCCCCCTCCTAATTTTTTTAAAAACCTTTACCTTCTGTCTTAGACTCACTACTATGAGAGGCAACAAGGTGGCTCAGTGGCAAATCTGGCCTCTAACATCTCTTAGCTGAGTGACCCTGGGCAAGTCCCTTAACCCCCATTGCCTAGCCCTTATTGCTCTTCTCCCTTGGAACCAATAAACAGTATTGATTCTTTTTTTTTTTTTTAAACCTTTACCTTCCACCTTAGAATCAATACTGTGTATTAGTTCCAAGGCAGAAGAGCAGTAAGGGCTAGGCAATGGGGGTTGAATGACTTGCCCAGGGTCACACAGCTAGGAAGTATCTGAGGTCATATTTGAACCCAGGACTCCCTTCTTTAGACCTAGCTGCCCCCTTTCCCCTCTTTTTGAATCCTTAGTGCATAGCACAGTGTACTTATTTAATAAATGTTTATTGACTTATTGACCTCATTCCCAGAGGATTCTGGAAAGGGTGGAGAGGGAGAGTGGAGGGAAAGAGCTCACAGCCCCAGGTGTCAAAGTTTCCAGAGAAGAAGGTCCTCCTGCCTATGAGTGTGGAGATGCTCTGACAGTCTGGGCTCTCTGGGAAGCCTGAATCTTGGAAATAAGGTGCTCACTCAGTTCAGTGGTCAGGCTGCTATTCGAGGCGGAGGGGGGGGGGAGGCTGAATGAATTATTGGAGAAGGTATGGAAAAATGCTGGCGGTACCCAGCCCTCCCCTCTGCTCCCCCTCTCCTAGCCCTAGCACCTACCTTGGCTAACAGCTGCTCTCTTGCCGGCCTCTATAGGGGCTTTGCAGCAACTTCTCCTAGAGCCTGTGCTGAAATTCCACTACATGTTGAAGAAGCTGCAACTGCACAGTGAGGAGTACGTGCTGATGCAGGCCATCTCCCTGTTCTCACCAGGTAGGGGAGACCAAGGCTGTTCCCTCTCTCTGCCCTAGCTCGAATCATTCCTGGGCAGGTGCGAATATGAGGGCAATTATCTTCATGCTCTTCAGGGAAGGGGCCTCTTTCCTGTCTTTCATCTCTCTCTGTCTCCATCTTTCCCTTTCTCTTTATAAACACATATTATATAATATATGAAATATAAACATATGTAGGTACATATGCATATATAAGATGATTGTCTCTTGCAATCTTTCCAGATTGATATAGATATAAATAGAGCTATAGAGAGGTGGATATATAGATATACTTATTTATATATATGAGAAATCTATAAATTTATCATTTATAAAAATTTATAATAATTATAATACATACTTTTATTTATAAAATTTAAAATATAAAAGATAGATTTATCTATCTCTGCCCTCAACCCAACCATGCCCTACCCTAAAGCTATCCACTCTTTCCACTCTGCTCTCTGGGATGCTTACTCTATAGTTAACACACTTGCTTTCATCTTAAATCTTTTCCTTTTTCACTCCTTCCATCTTCTGAGAAAGAAAGAAACAAACACACAAAGACAGATACATAGATAGACAGACAGACAGATAGAAAGAAGGACAGATGGATAGATATAGATAGATAGAAAGGACAGATGGATAGATAGACAAAAAGATAGATGATAGAAAGAAGGATGGATGGATAGATGGATAAAGGATAGATGGATAGATAGAGAGACAAATAGATAAAAAGAAGGATGGATAGAGATAGACAAACAGATAGACAGGTGGATAAACAGACAGAGAGATAAATAGATAGACAGATACAGACAGATATTGATATGGATCTCTATATAGATCTGTATCTCTATAGAGAGTTATAGAGAGAGACTATATATGTATTTTAATGTATATATAATATATATGAGATATATATAAGATAGGCAGCCCTATTATATGTTAGGACTGTCTATCTTTCTGGTCTCTTCTCTCCTTCTTTTTCTCTCTCTATTATGTATATACTCAGAGATGCTTATTTACACACATATATACAAAATATTTAGGACTGTCTCTTTTCTTTCCTCTCTAACACACATACACATGCAGATATAGTTCTTTTTTTAATAATTTATTTATTTTATTTTTTTATTTTAAACCCTTAACTTCTGTGTATTGACTTATAGGTGGAAGAGTGGTAAGGGTAGGCAATGGGGGTCAAGTGACTTGCCCAGGGTCACACAGCTGGAAAGTGTCTGAGGCTGGATTTGAACCTAGGACCTCCCGTCTCTAGGCCTGGCTCTCAATCCACTGAGCTACCCAGCTGCCCCCTGTAGATATAGTTCTTATACGATTGCACTGCCTATATCCAAGCCCCCCAACTATTGTACCACCATGGTGTTGGGACTACCTGTCGTCCCCAAGGGTACACAAGATGAGAGAGCTTCCTCTCTAAGGCAATACCCTGTGCTTGGCTTTTCTGGGGGCAAGCTTCTCCAGGAGAGGGACTGAAGAGAGAGAGAGAGGTTTCCCCTGGTCTTCCCTCAAAGAAGACTGTAGCAATGTGAGAGAGTGACTGGAGGCAAATATGCATCTCTCCCTCTTCCTTCATGAACATCAAAACCTATCTTTTCATCAGACAAAGTCAGAACAAAGTTGCAGGGCTTGAGGCAAGGAGACTGTTTCTCCATCTTAATGCCCCAGAGATTTCCCTTGCTCCTGCTCTTTCCTTAGACCGACCTGGTGTGGTCCAGCGTCGTGTTGTGGGTCAGCTTCAAGAGAGATTCACTGTGGCGCTGAAAGCCTACATAGAATGCAAGCGGCCTCAGCCAGCTCACCGGTGAGTGGGGGCAGCCCCAAAGGACCCCAGAGTAAAGGGCCGGGCTTCATTTTGGGGTAGTGGGTCTCTGCACTGCTTCACATTGGATACTGTTTTCCATGTCCATGAGGGGAAGTTACTAGGGATTGCCTGGGAGAAATCAATCAAGCAGAAAGCATTCATTAAGCACCTAATATGTGCCTGGCACTCTGTTGGTCACTGCAAAGAATGAAACAATACCTACTTTCTTTTTATTTTTAAATCCTTACTTTCCATCTTAGAATCAATACTGTGTATTAGTTCCAAGGCAGAAGACTGGTATGGGCTAAGCACTGAGGGTTAAGTGACTTGCCCAGGATCACACAGCTTGGAATTATCTGAGGCTAAATTTGGACCCAGGACCTCCTCTCTCTAGGCTCCGAGCTCTCAATCCACTGAAACACCCAGCTGCTCTCAGAGGGATGTATTTCTAAGTGTATATGCCTCTCTATATGTATACATATATGTGTGGAGTTTAAAATTAATATATAAGAACTAAATATTATATTTTATAAAGTTTTTATTAATAACAAACTAACATAAAAAACTAGAGTGAAAAGGTGCTAAACTAACCCAGCCTGCTCACAAGAGCAGCTACAGAACTTATAAAACAATAATGTGACCATGCAAACGTGGAGGTGCAGGAGAGATTAAAGGGAATTTGGGGAAATACTAAGGGACTTATGGGGGATGAAGTCCAAGATTCAAAATCTCCATTTATACATATCCCCCTGTGATCCTATTGGGAGACCAGTCTCCCCAAAAGGATTATGAAAACATAATCAACTTAAAAATTACAATAATTTTTAAATAAAAGGAAAAGAGAAAAAAATCAATGATTGCTACATTGACAAAAAAAAAAACAAAACAATTTGGGGCAGTCCCCTTTGGCAGAAGAGTATACATTCAAATCAAATGCTTTCAACCCCTCCATAGTTCAATTTAGTACATCCAAAAGTTCACTCTGGATCTTTTGGTGCAGTGTGTGGTCTCTGCAGGCATCTTCATGGCACCTTCTCTAAAGAGGTTCTTCTTTTAGATTCTGGGAGGTAGTCTTGTGTTCTAAATAGGCTCAAGTTCAAATCAAAGTTCACAACAATAACATAGTCCCCCCCCCACCCAGGTGGATAATAACAAGCAGGAATCACTCAAGGATACATGATTGAGTTATAAGGTATATGAATCAATTGTAAAAGAAATAAAAAACATCAAAAAATCCAAAGAAAAGAGAAAAAATAACTTGTGGATGAAATATAAAATATCAAAGTCTTATGTCTAAAAAATCTAAGTAAAGGAAAAATAAACCTATAACAGATCCTTGAATCAGGACCTAATGGAAATGATTTAAGCAATTGTATACTCACTCAATCAGTAGCCAGGATTACAGAAAGTTTGCCAAACTATGAAATACAGAATAGGGACTAGATTATAGGAGCAAATGGGAGCCAGGATGGCAGCTAAAGAGGTGCTTGTTAGAATGTGGTTCAGAGGAAGACCTGCCTCTGACATATGTTGCAACCTCAAATCCCAAACAAGTTCAAGTCCTCTTGTCTTGCCTCAAAATTATGTCAATCCCACTGGGATTGGTTGGTCTCTTTGACCTTGTGTTTGATTGGCACTATATGGGTTAACTTTGTTTTTCTTTAGCACGGTGCAGTAGCTTTTTAAAAATTCCCTTCTCCTGGGATCAGACAGAATCATTAAAGCATAGGCTTATAATTTTTTTTAAAACAACCAATGGCATTATTTTTATAGTAGAAAGGTTTGGGGTATGCAATGAAATCAGAAGAAATGCATTTTAAACTTATATTACTACAAAATTAAAAAATTAATATTGATTGTATGTACTTCAAAGTGCTTAAATACTATATTGAAAAAAGAATTTTAAAAGTGCTTTAAAATCCAAAAATATATAGCTTATAATCAGTGACACACTGTGTCAGCCAAGGAGAGGCAGAATAAAAAGGTTCTTCATGAAAAAAGAGATCCATTTCCCTTTTAAACTTGGCCATGAAAACTGTGTGAGTGCAAATTATTTTTACAAAATACAGATATATAAAAACAAAACAGTAGTAGAGTAGATAATGCACATTCAAATAAAGTACCAAATTCCCAAAATTCACAATAGCCCAGTTATAGCAAACAAATCCATTATTATATAAGATTCACATGAATTTATATATAGCCACTTACTATGTGATATTTTAAAAAACACCTTTGAACTGATGGATACTTGTCACAAATTTACAGAAACAGGAAATCTTTCAACCTTTATGAGAAATCTATAATGTTCTGGTGGAAGTAAATTAAACTGAAGAGTTAAAATATCATACATTCAGGAGCTCTTTTTGGCTTCCTGTTTTATATATAAAAAGTTATATATATATATAT
>NW_025385819.1:0-2500 GCF_016433145.1 Gracilinanus agilis
TTTTGAATTCTCCTAGTCCTATCCTTTCTTATTTCACTGTTTCCTTCTATACCAATGTTTTTTAATCATTTCCTAAAATCCCCTCCCTTGTTGTACTTCCCTTTCTCCCCACTCCCTTCTTATATCCCTCTTATTTTGTTCTTTAAAGGTAAGCTTGGCTCCCCCCCCCAAGCCTTCTCCCTCCCTAGTATTGCTTCCCTCCCCACCAGTCCTTTTGTTACCCTTCTACTTCTCCATAGGGCGTGAATCAATTCTCTGCCCTAATGGATCTGATGGTTCTTCCCTCTTTAAGTAGATTTCAATGTACTTAAGTACTGAATATTTCCTCTCTTTAACCTCTTTACCTTTAACAGTATATTGTTATTTTTCCCTGTTGGTCCCAGGTGCTTCTTTATGGAATAAAAATTCATTCCTTTTTTGTTTTCCTATTTCTCTTATTACGTCTTCTCCCTCCTCCAGTTTTATATATATTTATACATACGTGCATACATACATATATATGTGTGTGTGCGTATACATATATCACTTGATATTTAATTCTATACAGTTTGTCCCTTTTCCCGTTATTCCTTTTTTGTTTTCCTATTTTTCTTATTACCTTCTTCTCCCTCCCCCAGTTTTGTATATATTTGTACATACATACATACGTGTTTGCGTGTGTGTATATATATATACATATATACATATATATCTCTTGACATTTCATCCTATACAGTTTGTCCCTTTTCCCTTTATTTAAACTTCTTGTAGTTACCCTGTTGGTAATAACAATTTTTAAAATTTGCCAATATCTTCTTTTCTTCTTGGGATACAAATTGATTGAGCTTGTTGGGTCCCTTAAAGAAAATAATTTTTTTCTCCTCCCCCCCATTCTCTTAATTACCTCATGTTGATTCACTTGAGTTCTGTGTTTGGGCAGCAAATTCTCTGTTTAAGTCCGTGTTTTTCTTAATGAATGGTTGGAAGTCTTTGATTTTATTGAATGACCATACTTTCCCCTGCAGTAATATAGTTAGTTTTGCTGGATAGTTGAATCTTGGTTATAGACCCAGTTCTCTTGCTCCTCTGGAAAATTGTGTTCCATGCCTTCTGGTCCTTCAATGTAGATGCAGCCAGATCCTGTGTTATCCTAACTGTGGTTCCCTGATATCTGAATGGCTTCTTTTTAGCAGCTTGTAATAATTTTTCCTTGGTATGGTAGGTTTTCAATTTGGCTTTTATATTCCTGGAAGTTGTCAGTTGTGGAATTCCACTTTTCCCTCTTTTTCGACAATTTCAGGGCAATTTTCTCTGATAATTTCTGATAAGATGCTATCTAAACTTTTTTCTTTTATCATGTATTCTGGTAAACCAATAATTCTTAAGTTGTCTCCCCTAGGCTCTGTTCTCCAGATCTTTGGTTGAATCAATGAGGTGTTTCATATTATCCTCAAATTGTTAATTTTTTAAAATTTTGTTTAATACATTCCTCCTGCCTTGTGAAGTCATTTGTTTCTAGTTGTTGAGTTCTGTTCTTTAAAAACTAAATTTCATCCCTGCCTTTTTGGTCATCCTTCTCCTTCTGGTCTGATTTTCTTTGTAGAACATCATTTGACTTCTTTGCTTTCTTTTCAAGCTGGCCAGTTCTGGCTTTTATGTCTTTACTTTTTTGTTTCACTTCATGTATTTCCTTTTTCAAATTGTCTTCTGCCACTCTTTGCCTCTCTTGATTATATTTTGAGTTCCTGAAATTCTTGAGTTAATTGAATTTAAATTCTTCAGTTAATTGAAATTTGAGATCTTCCAAACCCTGTGTCCAGTTTATTGGAACTACTTCCTCTTCTTCTATTTCTATTTCATTTGCACTCTTTTCACTTCCTTGAAAGCTGTCAGTTGTCATTTCTTTTCTCTTTTCCTGTTGCTTACTCATATTTTTCCTTCCAAGTTCTACTAGACTAAGCAGATGTATTTTATGATCTTTGATGAAAGATCTTCCCCCAGCAGGCAATGGAGGTTTCTAATTCCTTTCTCTACCCTCTGAGGACTTCTTGTCTGTCTAAATGTTGGATATAACCCTGTATTGATTGGATTAATTTTACTGCTTAATCTGCCCTGGGGCTAAAACCTCCAGAGGAGGAAAAAAGAAACAAAACAAAACAAAACAAAAAAAGAAAAAGAAAAAAAAAACCTGTGTGTGGGACAAGAAGGAACATTTTTGCTGAACTGAGCTCCCCAGCAGTGGGGTCCCCCTGGGCTGTCCACTGTGTTTGATCTGGTTTTCTTTCCTCTTGAAGCCCTGTGTTCTGTATCTCAGTTTGAGGAAGCCAAGCTGTCTGGTCTGGTGTTTGGCTCTCTCTAAACCACCATCTTCAGGATGTTTTCGCTGTGTTTCTCTGCTTTTCTCCTCTAGCCACCTCTCCAGTGCCTGTGTTTAACTCCCTGAGTCTGTTGCCAGCAAGGCCCTCTCTCCCTAGCACTGAGTTCACTCTCCCTGAGATTTCCCAGGTTGCTGGAGACTCCA
>NW_025385820.1:0-1824 GCF_016433145.1 Gracilinanus agilis
CCTTACTCTCAGTGTAATCAACCTGGAGAGGGAAGACTAGCTATACAATCCATTGGGACATAAAACTCTTATCTAACCCTTCTGAGAAAGTTAGAAGGGATAAACCAAGGGGAGCAGGGGAGTAAGGAGGTCAAAAAAGGGAGGGAAGAAGAAGGGGGAGGGAATTCATAAGGCCTTTAAAAACAAAAAGAGGAGGGGAAATAAGGGAGGGGGTAGAAAGGGAAGTTAATCAAAGGAGGGGATAAGGGATAGGGTCTTAATAGCAAACCACTGGTTTAAAAGGAAATAGTATAAGAAAAAGGGGGTAGGAATAGGGGAGGATTAGAAAATGTCAGGAAATGCACAACTGATGATTATAACTCTGAATGTGAATGAGATGAACTTGCCCATAAAAAGGAAGCAAATAGCAGAGTGGATTAGAAACCAAAATCCTACCATATGTTGTCTATAAGAAACACATATGAGACAGGTGGACATACACAAGTTTAAGGTTCAGGGCTTGAGCAAAATATTTTGGGCGTCAAATGAGAAAAAGAAGGCAGGAGTGGCTATTATGATTTCTGACAAAGCCAAAGTAAAAATAGATATGATTAAATAAGACAGGGAAGGTCATTATATCATGAGTAAAGGCAGTATAAACAATGAGGAAATAACACTGCTCAATATGTATGCACCAAGTGGCATAGCACCCAAATTCATAAAGGAGAAACTGGCAGAGCTCAAGAAGGAAATAGATAGTAAAACCATACTAGTGGGAGATCTAAACATTCCTCTGTCAGATCTAGATAAATCAAACTGAAAAATAAAAAAGACAGAGGTAAGAGAGGTGAATGAAGTCCTAGAAAAATTAGATTTAATTGATATGTGGAGAAAAATAAATAGGGACAAAACGGAATACACCATCTTTTCAGTTGCACATGGCACATTCACAAAGATTGACCATGTAATAGGGCACAGAATCACTGCAAACAAATGCAAAAGAACAAAAATGTTAAATGTAACCTTCTCTGATCATAATGCCATAAAAATAATAATTAGTAAGGGCACCTGGACAGGCAAATCAAAAACTAATTGGAAATTAAATAATATGATTCTCCAAAACCAATTTGTCAAAGAAGGAATCATAGAAACAATCAATAATTTCATTGAAGAAAATGACAATGATGAGACATCCTACCAAACTCTGTGGGATGAGGCCAAGGCAGTACTCATGGGGAAATTTATATCCTTGAGTGCATATATTAACAAATTAAGGAGGGCAGAGATGAATGAATTGGGCATGCAACTCAAAAAATTAGAAAGAGAGCAAATTAAAAATCCTCAGATGAAAACTAAATTAGAAATACTAAAAACCAAGGGAGAATTAATAAAATCCAAAGTAAAAGAACTATTGAATTAATAAATAAGACTAGAAGCTGGTACTTTGAAAAAACAGATAAAATAGACAAAGTACTGATCAATCTAATAAAAAAAGGAAAGAAGAAAACCAAATTGACAGTATCAAAGATGAAAAGGGCGACCTCACTTCTAATGAAGAGGAAATCAAGGCCCTCATTAAAAAGTATTTTGAACAATTATATGGCAATAAATATAACAATTTAGGAGATATGGTTGAATATTTGAAAAAAAACTGCCTAGATTAACAGCAGAAGAAATAGAATACATAAATAATCTGATATCAGAAAAAGAAATCTAACAAGCCATCAAAGAACTCCCTAAGAAAAAATCACCAGGGCCTGATGGATTCCAAATCGCCATCCAGAATGGCTGGATCAGTTCACAACTCCACCAGAAATGCATTAATGTCCCAATTTTGCCACATCC
>NW_025385821.1:0-2883 GCF_016433145.1 Gracilinanus agilis
GTTTTAAAAATAATAACTCTGCTACTTGCTAGCTGCATAGTCTTGGAAAACAAAAGCAATAACTGAAATTTATAAAGCACAGTATTTTAAGATTCATAAAGTATCATTTAACTTTTCCAAACCTCCATTTCTCTCCCTGTAAAATTGGAGGGAGGAAGTAGAGCAGATAATAACTAAAGTCTTTTCCAACTCTGATCTTTTCAATTCTATGTCTTAAGTTTAAATCCTGGTTCTTCTAGTTATTCTGTGATTTTGGACAAATTACTTCCTCTTAACCTCAGTTTCTCATTCTGTCAAATGAAGAGATTAACATAAGATCCCTTCTAACTGCAAAATCCTATGCCTTATTTGAAGATCATCCTTCCTCCTGGTCTTTCTGGGGCTACAACAAGGTCAAAGAGTCATGTGTCTGGTATAAGAAATTTGAGGCAGATTCTTCTGGGATTTAGGAAAGGGAACGTGGTCAAGCACTGGTACCTTATGACTCATAAATATGCAACTACAGGGTCAATTGCATTTCACTTTAAAAGGGAAAAAAACCAATCCCCAAGTAAATTCTCTTGGGAATCACCAGTAAATTGCATTTTTAAATGAAATACCTTTAGTTGATTGGCCTCCAAAATGTGCCCTGAGTTTCATCCAAATGGAATGTGATGGAATAGAAGCCCAGATCAGAAGAATTCATTGCTTTGGCTTGCCTAGATACTGCCTAGTTTAGCTAGCTGTAATAATTTCTGTCATTGTAGGAATGCAATTTGCTATTCCAGACTGCAGTAAATATTGCTTGCATTTCAGTCATACCAATGGTCCCCTTGCTGCATAAACCAAAATAAATTGGCAGAGACCTGAATAACTTCTGACCCTGCCACAGACAGTGACTTTGGAATCTCCTGGCTGGATTCCCCAATCACTATGAACTTTAGCTTGAACCTAGGATACTAAGGTTGCCTGCAGCCCACACAGGAAATCACATCTTCACTCATGAGGCAAAGGGGAGAATAGAATTCTGAAGGTTGGGTGAAAGTGCAAAAAATCCCCAAAGGCAAAAGCACAGCAATCAGATATCTAAAATTAAGAAAATTTTATGACTGAATAAAATCTTTAAAGGTCTACTCCTGTCAGTTTAAGGAGAAGGAAATCAAATTCCGTTTATAGGAATGAATGTTTGTTTTGATCATTTCCTTTCTTTTAGAGGGGCTAGTAAGAAGAGGAGGTCATAGGACATAGTGGAAAGAATATTACTTATATGACCTTAAGCAATTCATGTCCCCTCTCTAGGTCTCAGTTTTCTAATCTGTAAAGCAAAAGGTGTAGCCATGGGTTTAGAATAATGAACCATATATAACAGAGGTGGAAAAGACCTGAGAAATTATCTAGGCCAACTCCCTGGACTTTGAAAGTCCCTTCTAGTTCTAATCATGAGTTCTTATAACAAGATAATCTCCAATATTCTTTGTAACTGTCAAAATTCTATTCTGTCCTCATGTGTCTTCCAATTGCACCATATTGGTATCTTTTTCAAGCAAGTAATTTACAACTTCCAACATTCTGGCTGTCCTGAAAACACTACCCATAATTCATTCCTAATGTCCTTCTCTGACACATTTTATTCCTCTCTGAACCCTATTCCCTTTTTTCTTGTCTTTGCTCCTCAAAAGTTATATTTCTAATAAAACTTTAATGCTTAAATTACAATTCTCCAAAGGAATGTTTAGCTGCTCCCCTGTACTTTTCTCAAGGACCTTTCTTACTCTAGCCACTTCCATCTCCTTTTTGGCACTATTGATTCATGACTGCTGGGATAAAATTCTTTAGATGTTACCCCTTACATCCCTTACATTCTGAGTCCTTTTACCCTGGAACACTAAAAGAACCTTATGGCAAATGTGTCAATTCAGAAAGAAGAGATTATGAACTGGCATTTTCCCTCTCCTAGAGGGGAGTCACTTCACTTTTTGGAGAACTCATTTTGCCCATCAATAAAATGAAGATACTTGACTACTTATATCTGTGTTCCTCAAACTATGTTCTTTAGTATTCTGGGAATACTGGGAAAAAAGGCATAATGATAGACAAGTACACATGTCAATCCCTCCCCCTTCTGCTTTGTTCTCTGTATTAGATGTGAGTAAAAAATGCACAGACTCATTAATGTGAAGAACTGTCAAAGATCCCTTAAATTGAATCATGTGACTGTAATGTTGGCTTCCTATTGATCTAGATCAAACCACTAAGTAAGACACATAATTGTCTGCCTCGGCAAAGTCTGCACATATAAAGAGAGAGAAAACCAGATTAGATGATGGTTAAAATATAGCACCAAAAACAGTTGTGGCTTTGCTATTGACTGAGAGACATCATAAAAATCAAAAAAATGGCAGCTAACTAAGTAGAGAACAGAATCCTTACCTCCTTACCTTACCTTTTGATCTGACCCAAATTCATTTGCATGCCAAGCCAGAGAGGACTATGGGGATACCTAACCCTAAGTGAGATAGTGATGTAAAACCTGTGTGATCTCCAGCCAGGCCTAAGGATTCAAAAGGAAGAGCAATCTTATGTTAGGTAACACTCTGTCAGACTTTTATTAGTTGACTCTGATGGCTGTGACTAATGAACAGTTGACCTGCACTTATCACGGAAAGGCTCCAGTCACTATACCCTAGCAGCCTGGAGGTGGGATGGTTTGTCAGTGTCCTTAAAGGAACAGGGCCAGGGGCTCTCATCAGGGAACCAGAACCAGGAGAAAAGGAACCAGAACCAGGAGAAAAGGAAAAACATTAGTTGGGGCTTCTGCACTTTAATTTTGAGTGAATGTAGTCCCCAAAGTGGCTTGAAATTGGATATTATAATAAATATATATAATTTAAAATTATATAAAAA
>NW_025385822.1:0-3931 GCF_016433145.1 Gracilinanus agilis
TATATATATATATAAAATAGTAATAAAGAATATAGGCATCTCTCCCATATCACAACTTTTCCCATCATGCTTTTGCTATAGTGCAGGTTGCCATAAGAAATTAAATGAGAAAATGAGAATTTTGGGGGGAGTTTTGTGGAAGTTACAGATGACACCCAAAGGCCAGCAGACAATACAGAAAAAGTATGAAACTCAGGAATACATAAATAGTATAGTATTGTATAATAACATATTTTATATTTTACATATTTTTATTGTATAATATACAATTTTAATATATTGTATATTTTTATTGTGTATTTTACAATTTTAATATATTGCATAACATATTTTATATTTTATATATTTTATTGTATATTATACAATTTCATATATTGTATATTTTTATTGTATGTTTTATAATTTTAATATATTGTATAATAACATATTTTATATTTTAATACCATAAATATGCACAGTCTCTTTTACTGTAAACACTCCATAAAAAAGAAAAAATTCAGATTTCTTCTCTGCTAAGAAGAGAGGGACTAAAAAAATGGATGTGGATTTCCCAGATTGCAGGGGCACTGCACCTCTAACCCCCCAAATGTAGAAGTGATACCTATATATTTGTATTGCTTTGGACACTCTCTGATCAGATCCTGATCCTGATGGAGTGGCTCCGGCATCATGAAACGAGCATTAGATTTGTAGCTAGAACTTCTGGAAGTCTTTTAAGCTTGATAGTCTTAACACCCCTTCGATGAGCCTTAATTTTCCTCCTCTATAAAAAGAGAATCCTAAGACCGAGAGCATCTGCCGCACAGGGTTCCAGTGAGAGGACCAGATGAGCTTACTCATCACATCAGAGCACTGAGAGGAGAGAGACCGGAGAGATTTTCTGGTCCGGCTCCTTCATCGGACAAATGGGGACACCCCGTAGGCTTAGAGAGATGAAGAGCTTTGCCGAAGGATTCCTGACTCCTGGCCCAGCACTCTACGCCACGGGCCAGGCTGTTTCTCCCATGTTTATGGACCGAGCTTTGGAAACCTTAAAGCATCACACACAGAGCGGTTATTATTTATTATTATTACTAGTGTCACTGTCAGAAGAAAAATGCTACAGGCTTAGTTCCTCCTCATTTTCCTTCAAAGAATAGAGGACCTGCTAGCATTTGCTGCTGCCCCTGCCTCTGCCCCTGCCCTGGCCCTTTAGCCTCCACCGAGAACTCCTTTCTTTCTGGCTGTGAAGTGGGTCTCACGTGGTCAGTGTCTCTTCCACATGTCTCCGTTCTCCCAGGTTTTCTCCCTTCAGACATGTGGATTCACCTGCCATCGCTTCCCCTTCTGGAAGGAGGTCTAAACTGGCCATTGAAGCTCCTCAACATGGAGACTTTGGGGGGGAGGGGAGAGGCTCTCCATGAAACAAAAGTGTGAGACATTTTTTAAAAAGCGAAACATAATAATAAGACCTTTCTGCTTTGGGGGCAATGTTTGGGAAAGGGGAGAAAATCTTGTCTTTATGCCAATGGCCCAAGGCAACATGGTTGTGAGTGGGGAGAGAAGACTGCCCCTGCTATGTGTTAGGCACCAAGCTCAGTTGGTCAATCAATCATTGTTTATTAAGTGCCTGCTATGTGCCAGGCACTGCCCTAAGCATTGGAGAATACAGAAAAAGGCTGCCCTCAAGGAGCTCCCAATCTGATGGACAAATATGGACAAAGCAAACTCTAGACAGGATCGACAGGAAATAATTAACCAAGGGAAAGCTCTGGAATTAAGAGGGGTTGGGAAGGCTTCCTCTAGAGCAGTGATTCCCAAAGTGGGCGCCACCGCCCCCTGGTGGGTGCTGCAGCAACCCAGGAGAGCGGTGATGGCCACAGGTGCATTTATCTTTCCTATTAATTGCTATTAAAATTTTTAAAAATTAATTTCCAGAGGGCTAAGGAATACTTTTTCTGGAAAGGGGGCAGCAGGCCAAAAAAGTCTGGGAACCACTGCGAGATGATATTTTAGTTGGGCTGTGAAGAAAACCTGAGAGGTCACTAGGCAGAGATGAGGAGAGAGAGAAAGAGAGAGCTTTCCAGGTATGGGAACTAAACATTTAAAAAACTAAAAACTTAAAAAAAATGATCTCATTTGATTTTTGAGCAAACCCTGAGAGATAGGTGCTTTTACTAGTTCTATCTTATAGCTGGTGAAACTGAGGCAAACAAAGATGAATGACTTGCCCAGGATCACCCAGTTGGTAAGTGCCCAAGACCAGATTTGAACTTTGGTCTTCTTGGCTCCAGGCCGGGAGCCCCCTGCACTGCGATGCCACCACCAGACTCGGGAGTCAGAAAGCCCTAGTTCTAGTCCCATCCCTGTAACTTATTAGCTTTGTGACTGTGGACAAGTCATTTGACCTACTTAAGCTTCAATTTGTCATCTGTAAAATGGGAAAAATAATATTTGCACTTACTTCAGTTCCAGGGTTATAAGAAAAGTGTTCTATGGTTCCTAAGGTGTTATGGAATTATATTTTTGTAGAAGGAAGCTGCGTGTTGTGTTGGAGATAAAGCTGTTGGGGGGTCAGGAAGACCTGAGTTTATGTGCTGCCTTGTTTTGAGAAACAACCAAGCTGTGATACCCTGGACAAGTCATTTAACAGACAAGGCTTAATATGAGGAAAGGGAGGGGGACACAAATAATGCCTTGCTGAGCTGAAGCCCCAGATGAATTTAGAGAACATAAGTTTGTCGTGGCTTCAGTCTGCTGTATTGTGTGATTTTCTCTAACTCTGCTTGGCACATAGGAATGGAAGGAGTCGATGGTGGGAGTGATCTCGGCTATTGGGTTTGGCAGAGCTTAAACAATGGTGGGTCAAGAGGGCTAAGGAGAGTGTAAGGTTGAAATGGTTAACTATGGGATTAGGACTGGGAAGGGAAGAGCAGTGGTGTTGGCCTGGGGAGTACACGATGGTGAGTAAACATAAGGGATTTGATAGCCCAGAAAGTCTCACAGGATCAGATTTAGGCGGTAGGAAACCTTGGAAGCCATCTATCTCATTTCCTTTATTTTACAGATGAGGAAACTGAGGCCCATAGAGGTTAAGAGGCTGGCCTAAAGTTGTATAATTAGTAATTAGACAAAGTGAGATTTGAACCAGTTCTCTGAATCCAGAGTCTGAAAAAATAAGTAGGCTCAGAAAGCTAGCTATAAATATATATACATTTATATTTAAATACATATTTATTTATATTTATGTTTTATTTATTTGTGTATTTATATACTTCATATATTTATATTTATAAATATATTTATAACATATTATAACATTAATTATGATATAATTATAGATTATATAATTAGTAGTATTAATTAATATATTTATACAATTAATTAGATATAATATATAATATAGATAATTAATAACTATTATATAATTGATGTATAAATTAGGTATTTATTTATGCATATATGAGGTATTTTGTGTATGAATATATATTTTTAAATATATGTATTGTGATGGAGCCACAACGGATTCTTAAGGGAAGCACAGAGGCTCAGGGCATCTCCTTAGGTTGATGCCAGAGAAGACAACTGCCATAGCCCTAGACAGGATGGTCTTTGTCAGAAAGGGCATCGATGCATGTGCCAAGGGGATGCTGCTGATGGGGTACCATTTTTGTGGCTAGAGATAGGCTGGGGATGGAGACCTGCGTCTACTGACTGGTTTTTGGTGTTAGTTACAGGACCCTGATCAGACCCACCTACAAAGTGTCTTACCGGACAGTGACGGCGCTAGACTGGAAATGCTGCCCCGGGTTTGCTGGAAGTAACTGTGAAGAGGGTGAGTGTGGATGGGCTGTGTTCCAGGGGAAAGTATGGCTGGTGTCGGGGAGAAGGACAGCAAGGCCAGTGTCTGCTCCCCTCCCCTCCCCTCCTCTCCTCTCCTCTCCTCTCCCCT
>NW_025385823.1:0-2676 GCF_016433145.1 Gracilinanus agilis
CTTCCCGCCCCAGCCTCGCGCCGGGCCGGCGTCCGTGCCGGGGACTTTGCGCCTCTCCCGCTCTCGAGAGGAGACTTTGAACCCCAAGAAAGCTCGGGCTCCGGGGCTCCCCTTGCCGCTCCCTCCTCCTCCTCCCCGTCCCGGCCTCCGCTCCTCCGCCTGGGGACCCCCGTGCCTTCCCCCGCCCGTGTGCCGCCCGGCCTCAGAGACCCCCTGGCCGGCCCCGCTCCGGCCTCGGGCCCCCTCCCGGCCGAGCCGGGCCCCAGGCCTGGCAGGATTCTCCCTGCCTTTCCGGCTGGGTGGGGCTGGGGGAGCCGCTTGGAGCTTTGGGGTGGCCGCGAGAGAAGAGGGAGGGGGCCGGGGGTGTGGCCCGAGGTGACAGGTGTGGCGGGCCCGGGGCTCCCGGGGCAGTGGGCGCCGGAGGGGGGGCTCGGGGAGGGGCCTCGGAGCCCGGGGAGACCCCTCCCCCATGGGAGGCCTCCGGCAGGAAAGTTAGAAAAAGTTTCTCCTTTTCCTTCTGGTGTGATAAACCCAAATAAGGAAGTGGGAGCCTAGGAGGGAGCCTGGGGGGGAGGGGGGCTTCCTGGGAAACGGGGGGATCTGCAAGGGGGGACCCAGGAGAAGAGGGAGAGGCAGGGAGCCCCCCCCAGGGGGCTGCCCCAGGCCCAGGGTGAGGCGAGAATTTCAGGGAATTGGGAGAAGGGAGCCCCCAGGGGAGCCAGGTCACCTTCTCTCCCTCCCCTTCCCTAGAGGCTGAGGCCCCTGTCACCGGCCTGGGGTGCTGCTGCTCTCTGACCCGGCACTCCCTGCTGGGCCGAACTTGGCACCCGGGAGGGGCCTCTGCGCAGAACTGGGGCTCAGGAGGCCGCCTGGGAGTGGGGGGGAGCAGAAGGTCCAGGGCGCCAGGCTGTCCGGCTCAGCGAGGCTCCCCTTGGGCTTTGGTTGCCCCCCACCCCCACCCCAGACTGGCCGTCCTGGGGAGGGAGCTGGGGCTGGGCAGGGGCTGAGGCAGCCCTGCGTTCCTGTTCGTCCCAGCACACCCTGAAGCCTTCCTGCCAGAGGCTGACCCTCCTGCCCAGCTCTGGCCTGGGCTCCATCCCAACACACCCATCTTTGCAAGGAAAGCGGGGAGAGACAGCTCCCAGGAGGGTCCAACTCTGGACCCCAGAATGCTGGCTGGGATGATTTCTAGCTGGGTGACCCCAGGCAGGTCACTCTCCCTCCAACAAGCCTCAGTTTCCCCATCTGTAAAATGGGGAGAGCAATAGCACACCTAACCCTGAAGACCCATTTCGACTTCAGGCAGCGGCGGCTGGCCAGCCCCTAGCAGTGGGGGGATTGCAGCAGAGCTCGGATCCCTGAAGGCCCCTGGAATCGTGGGGCCACTGCCAGGCGGGTTGTGGGGCCTCCCGGCCTGCCCCGGCTGACTTCTGTCCCTGTGGTCCAGGAGGCGTCTAGTCAGAACCTGGTCACGCTCCGGGTGGACTCCCATGGCTTCTTTGTCTACTGGACGGGACCCAACATGGTATGAAGCGGGAGCTCCCGCGGCCCCCGGATCCTTGCCCCCTGCCCCAAATTCCTGAAGCCCTCAGGGCCGAGGCCTCCTCAGCTGGCTGACCCTTCCCACGGCCTGGCCGCACAGGAAGTAACCTCCCACCCTTCCCCACCCTGGACAGGAAACATCCAAGCCCTCCCCAGAAGAGCCCCCCCAGCACCACGCTGCTGGGGCTGGAGACCCGGGGCGGGGTGGATGTGAGCCGGGGAGGGGGGTCCCCAGGTGGCAGATTTGGGGGTCTCCTGGCCTCTGCTGCCTCGTCCTTGTTGGCCCCGAGGACCCCTTGTCTCTGCCTCCTGGAGTCAGACGCCGCCCTGCCCTCCCCCCCAGCATCAGTCCTGGGAATCTCTCCAAATAGTTTGTGTTTATTTACTAGCTTCTCTGTCATGTCCCCTCAGCAGACCATGAGCACCTTGAGAGCTGGGGCTGGGCAGTCCTTCTCGTACCCCTCGCACCCAGCACCCAGCAGGCATTTCCCCAGGGCTGGCTGATGGGCAGGGCGTTCCCCCTGCTCCCCTCTGCCCTCAGCCAGCCCCCTCCCATTCTGGGCTCTCCCTAGGAAGTGGACACTCTGGACATCAGCTCCATCCGGGACACACGGACGGGCCGCTACGCCCGGCTGCCCAAGGTGGGTGCCCTCGTCCCCGGCGCCCTCACCGCCTGCCCCAGTTTGCTAGAGGCTCAGCCCTGGCGCATCCCGGCGCCTGCTCTCAGCTGCGCCCGGGGGAGGGGGGGGGAGCCAGCCCAGAGAGCCTGACCCGGAGCCCCCCCCTTCCAGGATCCCAAGATCCGGGAAGTCCTGGGCTTCGGAGGCCCCGAAACGAGGCCAGAGGACAAGCTGGTGACCATCGTGTCCGGCCCCGACCCCGTAAACACGGCTTTTCTCAACTTCATGGCTGTGCAGGATGATACCGCCAAGGTGGGGCTGGTCCCCGGGAAGGGAAGGCCCTGGGGGGGGGCGGCTGGGCCACCTTCAGAGGGGGGCCAGAACGGTGCGCCCCGTCCTCACCACCTGCCCCCCCCCGTACCCCCAGATCTGGGCAGACGAACTCTTCAAACTGGCCATGAACATCCTGGCCCAGAACGCATCCCGGAACACCTTCCTTCGAAAAGCGTGAGCC
>NW_025385824.1:0-1524 GCF_016433145.1 Gracilinanus agilis
TATATATATATATCCTCTGACAAGGTCTGTTTCATGTATAGTTGATGTTAATTGCTGTGAATTGTACAATTATGATAACAACATTTATATAACATTTTGTATAAGGTACTATGCTAAATGCTTTAAAAATAATCTGCTAAATGCTTTAAAAATAATCTCATCTGATTATCACAACAACCCTTTGAGATAGAAGTTATTATTTAGTCCATTTTATAGATGAAAAAATTGAGGCAAACAACAGTTAAGTGACTTGCTCAGGGTCGTCACACAACTACTAAGTATCTGAGCACTATATCAATTCACCAAATAGCTTCCTCAAGCTGCCTAATAATAAAGTAACACCCTAATGTTCTGGGTTATCTTTCTTGCATTAAATATTTTATTTGTTATATTAACTTTCATTTTCTTTGTTGTTTTAAGTACTGATGTGATTTGTTTCTGTCTTGTCTAATTAAAAATGCCAAGTGTAATGTGGCTGTCTTTGTGAATGTCTACAAATAGCCACTCCTTTGTGAGTAATATGATAGGTTTGGGAAATTAATTAGAATTATAGGAATTCAGAGGATAACTATTTCCTCTTACTCCTGAAAGTAATTTGGGGCTATCATGGTCTTTGAGGTAGAAGAGAAACTTGAGCTACAGATAAGAGTTCTTAAAATGATACATATACAAGTTTTCTATGGGTATTCCATACAAGTATTACAGGAACTGAGTAGCAGCAGCAGCACAAGAGTTTAGTCTAGGACTTCATTAGATAATCTGTATAGGACTAATGGCATGGGTTGAAACAGGGCAAGAAGAAACTGAAAAAAATGAAAAGGAATATCCATACTGTGATGGAGAGAAGAAAGCTCAAGAAGTTGATCAATCCCATGCACTTAACTAGTTGTATTCAATTCTTTAAGGACTGAGGAGAGATTAAAAACAAAAACAGACATAAAACAAAACTTTTAAAAATTGTCTTTTTTCCCCCAAATCACCTGGCTTATTGCTACCAAGTTAACAGATACTCCAACATAACATACTATCCTATTTTACCTGAAGATTTCTTCTCCTTGATTTTTCTCCTCAAACATTAAGAGGTCTATAGTTACCTAAACATAAATATAAGTATAAATTTATTATGTTCAAGATTTGTTCTCACTTTAATTCTGAATATAACACAAGAAAACTAACATTTAATTTAGCTCACTTTTTACCTGGAACAAGAATTATTATCCCTCACAAATACACGTGTGTGTGTGTGTGTGTGTGTGTGTGTGTGTGTGTGTGTGTGTAAAGAGAGACAGACAGAGAGAGACAGAGAGTTAAGAGTTAAGTCATATTGCGACTTAAAGTTAGTTATTATCCATTTCAAGTAAGCTTAAGTAGCTGAAAACTATACTACTAATTACCAATCACTTGACAATTTTGCTAGGTAGGAGAATAGTTGCAAGGTAACCTATGTGTGTGTATATATATCTACATCTATCTATCTAGATCTAGATCTAGATCTAGATCTAGATCTAGATCTAGATCTAGATA
>NW_025385825.1:0-5589 GCF_016433145.1 Gracilinanus agilis
TCTCTCTCCCTTTCTCTCTCTAATCTCCCTCTTTCTCTCTGTTTCTCCATCTCTCTCTCCATCTCTCTCCCTTTCTCTCTCTCCATCTCTCTCTTTCTTCCTTTCTCCATCTCTCTCCCTTTCCCTCTCTCCATATCTCTCTCCATCTCTCTCTTTCTCTCCCTTTCTCTCTCTGTCTCTCTCTGTGTGTCTCTGTGTCTCTCTCTGTCTCTCTGTCTCTCTTTTTTCCTCTCTCTCTCCTTTCTCTCTTTCTCCCCAGCCTACATGAGAATATAAAAACTATCTCTCCATTCTTTCAAATGTCGCCCAAGTCTTGATGCTATGGAATATATCTACTTAATTTCCTAACCCACAAGAAGAAATAGAGACCTGAATTCTAAAGAATATGGATTCCAACAGTATTTCACTTGGTCTATGTGGCAGTGACCCCCTGCCCGAATGCCACATTACTAAATATGAGTAAAGAAAATCCAGGACAAAGTTTAATTCTCATGCATTGAATGGAGTTGTTACACTTTGCACTCCATGACTTGGCAAGGGTAAACTTTTTTTAAAAAAAAGTCTTTTCCCAAACCCTGGAAAGACTTCTCTTCACCAAACACTCCCAACTTAATACTATGGCAAAAAAGATAATGAAAATTTTAAGTAGAACTAATCCCTTGTCCATGTACTCACTTAGTAAAATACTCATCTGGTATAACAGACACCATGAGAAAAAGGAATAAAAGATGGAATTTGATGCTAGACTTCACAAGAGGACATACACATATTTTACATAAATTTAACATGATTCACTCAACACATGTAAAAAGGCATAGAAAGCACTGCAGGTTGCAATTTTAAAGGAATTATATACATTACGTGTTCGATATCAATGGAAAGTGAAAGTTTGCAAAATGTTTTAAAACCGCAAACTCCTTTCAAAAGTCATTTTTTTCTAACTTCTTGGCCCAAGAAATACATAATCTTAAATGTTGATAAATTGAAGATCTAAGATTTTTTTTTTAAGAAAGAAATTGGGAGGTATATGGAATCACCCAGAAAAAAAACTAGGATATACTTTAGGATCAATAAACCTGCCCCCCCCAAAAAATAACCCTTTTAAAAAGATATGGCATCTCAAAATTAGCAAAATGCTATACAATAAAAGTTTTAAAATAGACTTTCTCAGTTTTAAGATGGCAGTCAGAATAATGTGAAGGTTCAGAAGGTCTTCTCCAGAGTGTTTCCTGATGTTTGCCCGTCTCATCAGGAATTTCGACAGAGGAATAAAATGGCACTCTATCTTCTGGACAGCTTGGTGTTTGTCTTTGGCTGTCAAGCAACAAGGGCTGCAATTCCACTCATCTGGAGAAGATTAGAATACTATGGGAAATCAGAGAAAATAGAAAATGGAATAACAGAATGCTGGCTGGTCATTTTCTTTAACTCCCTTTAGGGAAGGGAATATCCCCACCTCATGGTACAGGGATTAATGAGTTAAATTCCCAGTAGTATTTGCGGGAATTCTGGACATCAACTGGTGCAGCCAATTGAAAATATAAACTTTTTGTTTATATTCTAACTTATAAGGGATAAAAACGGAAGATTATCATTTTATATAACAATGGGGTTATTTCCCATTTCAAAATCTATATAATTATACCAGCGACTCATCTTCTAAGTAATTGATATTGAAGAAATAGCTGTTTAACAAATATTTGCAACTAGAAATGACCAATGAAGCTACAAGGATTCATTAAGTAGTTGTTATGTGCCAGGAAACATGTTGAACACTGTGAATACAAAAAACAAAATAGAAACTATCCCTGTCCTCAAGGAACTTACATCCTATGTACAAATTTACATTCCTTCCATCATCATCTTAGAGAATTTCTAGAGTCTTTCAAAGCAGGGCTCAGAGGCTACATTCTACATAAATCTTTCCTGATCTACCTCGTAAAGATGCCAATTCTCTTTCCCTCTTAAAAGTTACTTTACATTACATTGTCTATTTTTTTTGTTTTTCTTTATATTCTTAGGATTTAGCACAATCCCTAGTACACAGTAGATGTATAAGTGCTTATTGCTGTTATCTTCATTACCTATTATCATTGAGTGCATATAATATCTATCTACTATACCACCACTGCCCTGCCTAGTAGAATATCAGCCCTTTGCAGGTAGGAGACATTTTGTTTTCATCTTTGTGCCCTCGGTACTTAGTAAATTGCCTTATGCACAGGAGGAATTTGTTTAATAAATGTTTATTGAATTGCATTTATTGGTGATGCCCTAAAAAAGAAGATACACAGCCTCCTTATTCAGTCATCAAAATGGCTGTAAAATAGTGAAAGATTCAGTTTTTTCAAAGAGTCAGAAAAAAAAAACATTTTTAATAAAAATGAAAAACTTTGTGTCTAATCAGAGCATTTCCACATAAAAGAATTCATGCACAGATAAAAATGTGGACAGTTTCAAACATAATGATATTGATTTTCTTCAAGTATTCAAACAAGTACTTTGCCCCCAAAATAGGGTTTATTGCTATAATTAGAGCTCCATTAACATCAAAAAGGAAAATAAAATTCTCTTGAGAAGAAAAAAATAGGTCTTATCTTTTTTTTGTTTCATCAAAATTGCGCTTATTTTACAAATTTTTCTAATTGTATCTATTCTTTAATATGTAATTCTGTGTAATATGTCATGCATTATAGTATTATGACAACTGCATACAGATACTTCTCAATGGACTGAGAAAAGTGTCTCTCAACATGGCAGACACTCACTTCTCTATTTGGCTCAGATCCAAATAAGGCCAGCGCTCTCAGGGGGGCTAAGGAGTGGGGTCAATCTCCTGCCAAATATCATAACAAAAGTCAGGATGAGTGTTAACCCTGGCCATATGGAAATCAAAAGCCACCATGGGAAGGAAGGCTCCAGTGAATGACTCTTTAATCTAACTTGGAAAACTGCTAGGAAGAGCTGAAGTAGGACATGCGTCCTTTTATAAAGTTTGGTTTTTTGTTGCTTGTGGAAGATAGGAATAGGGATTGGATCTATTCTTTAATGGGTATGAGAACTCCTCTGTCAGGGCAGTTTCATACTTTCTCAACACTACACTTATAGAGTCGCCTGGAACAATCTGAAGTTGCATTATTTGTACAAAGTCTTACAGCCAACATATGTCAGAGGAAAGACTAAACTCTGGTCTTTCTGACTCTGAACTCTCTATCCACTATACCACATCTATGTCAAGTACTTGGGTTCTTCCATACCCCTATTTTTTTAAATAGTAAACACAAGAAAATAGTAAACACAAGAAAAAAGTCTGTCTATACCAGGGGTCGGCAACCTTTTTGGCCGTGAGAGCCATAAACGCCACATTTTTTAAAATGTAATTTCGTGAGAGCCGTACAGTGCTCACAGTGCCGCTCCTGTAACAGTGCCTGAAAAAAATGGACTTTATGGCTCCTGCAGAAAGAGCTGTATCTGGCCCTCAAAAGAGCCAGATATGGCTTGAGAGCCATACGTTGCCGACCCCTGGTCTATACTATATGCTACACTAATTATGGACAAGAAATCATAAGTTGTATTTTTAAAATAAATTTTATTTGTATCTTTTGTTTGTTTTTTTATATTACCTAAACCCCCCCCCCGAGAACCACCCCATATAACAATGAAGATTTCTTTTTCCAAAGAGAAAGGGAAAAAATCAGCAAAAACAATCAATGTATCAAAAAGATCAGAAAATATGAGCAATGTTTCACGTTCATGAATCTTCCTAACCTCTCACACTAACAGGCACACATCTACCTCTGAAAAGGAGATAAAGGAAATGTATTCTCTTATCTCTTCTTGGGAGACATCACTGTCCTTTACAATTTTGCAACAGTATTATTTTCCTGTTCTGTTGTTGTTCCTTCCATTTACATTGCTGTAGTCATTGTGTACATTATTTACTTGGCTTACTTCATTGCTTTGGTTCATGTTGATCTTCCCAAACTTCTCTATATTCGTTATATTAATCTTTTTTAACCTTTACTGTCTGTCATAAAATAGATAGTAAGAATTCATTCCAAAGCAGAACAGTGGTAAGGGTTAAACAATTCAGGTAAAGTGACTTACCTAGGGTCACACTACTAAGAATTATCTGAAGTCTGATCTGAACCTAGGACCTCCCATCTCTAGACTTGACTCTCTTTTCCACTGAGCCACCCAACTGTCCCTATATTTGCCATTTCTTATAGCACAGTAATAAGACATTACATTAACGTTCTCCAGTTGACAGACATCAAATTTGTTTCCAATTCTTTGCTACCACAAAAAGGGCTACAATAAATATTTTGGTGTAAATGGAAAGTTTCTTCTTACCTTCTTGCGGTTATATGTCTATCAGTGGCATCTCTTGGTAAAATATGGAAATTTTGGTCATTTTATTTGCTTACTTCAACATTACTTTCCAAAATGGTTGTATTCATTCATAACTATGCCAATGATACATTAATGTTCGTATCTTTCTGCATTGCCTTTCTCAACATGACTATTTGTATCTTTTGTTATAGTAATGATTTTTCTGACTGTGAGGTGAAACTTTAGAGTTATTTTGATTTATATTTCTTATTATGTTTAATATAATTTAATAATATATTATTATAATACACTTATAATTTATTATTTATTTTTATTAGTTTATTATTAGTGATTTGGAATTTTTACATGGCTTTAATAGTCTATAAAGCTATTTTTAAGAACTATTTGTTCATATCCTCTGATGACTCATCAAGTGAGGAATAATTTCTGATCATATGAACTGCTATTATATAACTACATATTTTGGACACCAAACCAAAACATTTGAATAAAAAAGAGTTTCTTCCTCATTCAACAACTTCTTTTCTTGACCTAGATAGATTAATTTTATTTGCCCAGAAGCTTCTTTAATTTCACATTTACAAAATTATCAATTTTATGTATAATCCATATTTGTTAGGAATACAGCTCTATGGCTATGAAATATGTGTATATATACATATGTGTGTATATAAATATGTATATCAATATATAAATATTCAGAGACATATATATATAATTTACTATATTCTACGTTTTATGAAATTATCCTTAATTTTCTGGTCCTGTATCTATTTTAAATTTAGTGTGGAATAGGTATAAGGTATTAGTTTAATCCTTATTTCTGCCAAACTTTTCTAGTTTTCCCAGAAGCCTGAGTTGTGTTTTTTCTAATCCTAATTCTACAGTTGGCTCTGGGAAATAGTGCCCTCAACACTCTGGGCTTTAATAATGCCATCTTAACCTGCTTTTATATTTAAAGTGTTCCAATTCTGGAGGACATGGACTTTGGGAGAGACTTTGTCCACATGCTTCTGCCAAAAATAAGAATAATTTTAACTTTGAAACTGTATGGTTCCATGTGCCTCAAAAGAAGGTTTCATGGGAATCTCCCTTTACTTTGGGATCTACCCAGAGACTGAAATTCTCAAGGCTAAACAGACTATTTTGAGAGAGAGAGAGAGAGAGAAGAAGAAGAAGAAGAAGAAGAAGAAGAAGAAGAAGAAGAAGAAGAAGAAGAAGAAGAAGAAGAAGAAG
>NW_025385826.1:0-2433 GCF_016433145.1 Gracilinanus agilis
AGAGACAGAGAGGAGCAGAGACAGAGAGAAGATCAGAGACACAGAGAAGCAGTAAAAAAGGAACAATCTTATAAGTGACCCTGTGAAGTTATAAATGTGTATGTTTTATGACAACTTGGAAAAATGAAAATGAGACAAAAAATTAGCAGCAAAATGAGCCAACATAAATGGGTTTTTTTTTGCATTTCAATCTTAGAATATTATTGTTGAAAAGGACATTTTGGAATTCTACTATCTCCATTCCTGCAAGAAGAAACAAACTCAAACTATCAAAGCACATTAAACATTTTTTAGTTTAATATTATAGTTGATTTTCATTTTTCCATAATTTTGGTACTGGGTGCTGGGGAAACAGCCTTGGATTAAACTTCCCCTATGAATAATAAGCAAGATGAATAATCTTTACAGAGCTAATTATTATTAAATGTGGTTACATTTAATCTATGAAATAAAATGGAATTAAACTATTTAGAAGTGACATGAAAATAGATTTAGAAATAGAATTAACTTTAAAGGACATTTAGTTCAACTCCCCAGTTTTTAGCTTGAGGAAACCAAGGTCCCAAGAGGAAAATTAATTTGTTCAATATCATATAGATAGTAAATGGCAGAAATGGAATTGGACCTATATATTATGGCTTCGAATCCAGGATACTTTCTGCTGCATGATTCTGTTTTCTGAACATGGGAAATCCTCTGATCATACCTTCTACTCTTGCCCCATCATCTTCATCTCCCTACCAGCAAAAACTTGGACTCTGTCCCCGAGTCCCCTCCCTCGATTTGTGAATTTTTTCTAATCTTGCTAGAGGCCTGAATCTTTGTACCACCTTCCTGCCTACTTCTCATCATGTGTCCTTATGTTCCTCCTCATGATTGCCTTTCAATACATTATCATTAGAATGTAAGCTCCTTGACGACCGAAAATATATTATTTGCTTGCTTTTATATAATCAGAGTCTAGTATCGTGTTTGACACTTAGTAAATGCTTAATAAATGCATACCTATATAATCTAATCAATTTCTCCATCTATTTCTCTACCTACATATCATCTTAACATCTTAGATATCTCATCTATGTCTTTTGATGTTAATGGACTGTGAAATAATTGATTTTAAAGCATTGCATCTCACATAGAGTAAGTGATAATAAATGTTTGTTTATTGTTCTAGATTTTTTTAAAAAAGACAGGGAGAGATAATGGAAGTAAAGGTAAGTTAACAAAGTGATCACACAGTCTTATAAGAATAATTCTAAGGTTTTAGTTAAAGCTTAGAATTAGCTGAGGCCAATGAGCAAACATTTAGGGTAACAAAAATGTTTTTAGTTTGTTTTAGCAATACAAGGGGGAAAGAAGAAAATCAATGGGATAAAAACTACTGCTTGAAATGAATGGGAAAATAATAGAGAATGATGGAAATTTGCCTAATTCTTATTTTGTGTCTATTTTCTCTGCTAACAAGAAGGCTATTGGGGCTGAAAAGGAGAGAATAAAAATTAATAATTGGGAGTTGAATTCTAAGATAAATAGGAAACATCTATCTGATTTTGATGATTTCAAGTCTCCAGGTATAGTCGAGCTACCTGCCAGTAGTAAAAGGCATAGTAGATTCAATTGTTCAGTCACTCTCACTATTTTAGGAAAGACTCAAGTATGGATGAACTACTACAATGTTGCAGATGGAAATGCTGCCTTGATTCAATAATAAGGAAAGAAAGTGGAGGTTGTAATCTCAGGCTTTAGTTCAATTCCTAATGAAATTGTATAATGCATTTTTTGTTGAGATAGTTGTGGAATATCTGGAAAAGTAAATAGTGATTCCAAGGAATTAGCATGGCTTTAGCAAGAACTAGTCATATTCAGATCAACCTTAGTTCTTTTTTTTGATAGTGATTTATTTCAGTTTTGCTATCCACTTGGATAAATGAGTTTATTAGCTATATGTATTCACTGTAGAACTGGTATTTGGTGGGAAGGAATACTCAAGCCATATGCCAAAGATTTAACTCCCTTTCCAAAAAATGCCAGTTTCACAATGAATATACATTGTGAACTGAGAATAGCAAATTGAAAATCTGAGAAAGTATACATAGGACAGCATATACCAGGCAATAAACATAATAAATTAATTCTTCCTGAGGAAGAATAATCAATTTCTACCAAAGAGAAGAGTCTTTTGAAAAAGGCTTTGCATCTGTCTATTATCATGACTATTTGAACCCATCCACTTGAGTCTACAAGGCTGTTACCTAAGAAAGTGCTAGTAAGGATGCTTATATATTCATATATATCTATATCTATAAATATATTATCTATATCTATATCTATATCTATCTATATCTATATTTATATCTATATCTATCTATCTATCTATCTATATCTATATCTATATCTATCTATATATCTATATCTATCTATATCTATCTATCT
>NW_025385827.1:0-2585 GCF_016433145.1 Gracilinanus agilis
TATACATATATGTGTGTGTGTGTGTGTGTCTGCCACAGATAGTGGGCCTTCCAACTTCTATAACCCTGGAATTAAGTTTATAAAATGTTTTCTCAACCCTGTAGAACAGATAGTACAGTCATTTTTCTTCCCATTTTGCAGATAAGGAGCCTGAGTTCTGAAAAATGAAGTGATTTTTCTAACTAGTCAGTGTAAGAGCAGGTTATAACTCAAACCTAGGTTTCCAGTCTTCTTTCTACCATACCATAATGATCCAAATACATTTGACCTTTCCTCAGTAGAAGAACAAATCTTTCATCCTTTGCCTTTTATGGCCTTTATAATAAATCAACAATAGCAAATTACTGTACTAGACTTGACTCTTATAAAAGTTATGGTTATTAACAAAAATATCTCACACTTACATTGTGCTTTGCACTTCAATATATACTATTTCATTTAAGCTCCACAGCAAACCCTTGACATAGAGAGGGCTAGTATTATCACCATTTTACAGATGAAGAAACCGAGGAACAGAGAAGTAGAATGACTCACCAAAGCTAGTCAGAGGCAGAACTGATCACTAGTTTCCTGATTTAGTTATCACTTTCTTTACACCTTTCTGGATGCTCACTAAAAACACACAGTCATAAAATCCTAACATGAGAAGTGCTCTCAGATATATTTTGTTCAGTTGTTTCAGTCTTGTCCAACTCTGTGACCCCATTTGCAGTTTTCTTGGACAAGATACTAGAGTGGTTCGCCATTTCCTTCTCCAGTTCATTTTACTGATGAGGAAACTGAGGTAAACATAGAGTTAGGTGATTTGCCCAGAGCCACACAGCTGATAAGGGTATGAGGCCAGATTTGAACTCATAAAGATGAGTCTTCCTGACTCCAGGTCCAACACTTTATCTTTTGCACCACCTAGTTGCCCAGATGTCATATAGTCAAATCCATGAATCAAAACAGAATCCCCTCCACAATATCCCTAACAAGTAGTCCTCTAGCCAAGCAGGAACAAGAGATCTATTAGTTCTCTTGAAATGTGAAGAGTCCTACAGGAAAGCCTGCAGCATTTGAGGCGATCCTTTCTGGAGGATGTATGGAAAAATTACAAAGGATGATAAGGCATAGATGGATTGTAATCTGTACCTTGGAGGGAACTCTATATTCACTCTACCATATACTCATCCTTAAGGATTGAAGAAATTGTATCTTTTCTTCTGGGTTCAAATTTTTCCTTTTCCTTTTTTTTTTCTTTTGTTATTCATTTTTATAATAGAGTAATCTTTTAAAACCAAAACCCCAAATCATATACCCATATAAACAAGTGATAAATCAAATATTTTCTTTCTGTGTTTCTATTCCCACAGTTCTTCCTCTTGATGTGGATAGTGTTCTTTCTCATAAGTTTCTCAGTTGTCCTGGATCATTGAATTACTGCTAGTAGAAAAGTTTGTTACATTTGATCGCTCCACAATGTTTCAGTTTCTGTATACAATGTTCTCTTGGTTCCGCAACAGTTCATGGAGGTCTTTCCAGTTTTTATAGAAATCAAACAGTTCCTCTTTCCTCATAGCACAATAGTATTCCGTCACCATCATATGCCATAATTTGTTCAGCCATTTCCCAATTGAGGGACATCCCCTCATTTTCCAATTTTTTGCCACCACAAAAAGTGCAGCTATACATATTTTTGTACAAATGGAACCTTTCCCATTTTTTTTTTTATCTCTTTGGGATATAAACCTAGTAGTGGTATTGCTATATCAAAGGACATGCAGAAGAAACTGTATCTTATCAGATTCAGCACATCACTGCAATATTTCCCAATCTTTTTGATTAAATCATGTGTCATCCAATCCATTAGTTGCCCATCTCAGCTTGATGTCATCTACAGATTTGATTGGCATGCCATATATTTGTCATATCACAAGCCAAGTTTGCATAGAGTAAGGTCAAGGATGGAACATGGCACTTTACTGGAGACCTCTTCCTTTATTCTTTATTGGGACTGATTGTTCAATCAGTTTTGAATCTACTTAACTCTCAGTTTTGTGATTTCCATAAGGATGTCATAAGAAATCTGTCAAATGCCTTGTGATCTGAGCAAATGTCTATGACTTACCCCGTACCTACCCTTTTGTAACCCTGATGAAAAAAGGAAAGAGGTTTCTGACGTATCCAATTCTTTTTTTCCCCCTTTTTTTATTTAGAACATTTTTCCATGATTCATGATTCACTCCACTCCGCTTTTTCCTCCCCACTCTTGAAGCCAACAAGCAGTTCCACATGTATCATTGTTCAAATCCTATTTCTATGTTATTCATTTCTGCAGTAGAGTTATTCTTTAACATAAAAACCCCAATCATATCCCTATTTCACTATGTGATTGATCACATATTTTTCTAATGCATTTCCATTCCCACAATACTTTCTCTGGATATGGATAATGTTCTTTCTCATAAATTCCTCAGGATTGTGACATGTCCAATTCTTAACTCATTTAATCTCGTTGGCCTCAGTTTCCTTATCTGTAAAATGAGGTAAATTGGGCTAGATGTTCTTAGAGGTCTCTTATAGTTCTAAATCTCTCCTTCCCT
>NW_025385828.1:0-1079 GCF_016433145.1 Gracilinanus agilis
TCTCTCGTTGTAGCCATCAATCTCTCACTCACAGACAAGCTTTCTCTCTGCACAGACACTGCCACTCAGTTCAACCGTGAATCGCTCACTCAGTTGGTCTTTGTCAGGAGCCAAACACCACTTGTACTCCTCTGTCTCTCACGCTCTTGGTCTCTCTTCATTCCCATTTTGCCTTGGAGTTCCAGAGTGCATTCTTCCCTGCCCGCTTAGGTCATATCACCCCTCAGCCTCACAATTACGAGAGAGTCTACACTCATACATCACTCACTGCCTACATTTCCACACGAGTTCCTTCCTCGCTCTGTCACAGCTCCTCAGTTCAGCCATCTCGCAATACATGCTTCATACCATTCATCCCTTTCTTCAGAGCTTGACTGGACAGTCACTTCACATATCAGAGTTTGGGTCTCTCCTTTCGCTCTTTTCCTTCTGTCGTATGCTTTCTTTCACCCGTTCTCTCTCTCTCTCTCTCTCTCTCTCTCTCTCTCTCTCTCTCTCTCTCTCTCTCCTCATTGATCCAGCCTTCGGCTTTCAGCACACTTCGCATACCTCAAGGTGGCTGTCTCTCCAGCTTCAAACCTCTCACTCAGCACAGCTCCCTTTCCAGACATCTCTCCCACTCTTGGTCTGTCTTGCCTGGCATCTGTCATTTTCCCACCTTCTCAGCCATCTTTTCTCCCCTTGGTGCTCATTCCTTCCTCAATTTCTGTCCTGGCACTTCGTTAGTCTCTACCTCCTTAGGTCTTAGCACCTATTAGGCTCCACTGCTGAAAAGTCAACATTGCTATATCTTACGCTCTCTCCACCTCAATTTCGATCCGGGTGTCCTTCCCTGAGAGACCCCCTCCAAATGTTTCGCCTTCTTCAAGCCTCAACCAACTGTCTTCCCTTCCTAGCTGCTCCTCCATTCACCCATCTTGCATTCATTCCATGCCTCCTACCTTTCATCCTTTTGCCCCTCTCTAGATTTGATTCTCACTTCAAATATCAGAGGTTGGGTCTCTCCTTTCCCTCCTGTTTTCCTGCCTGTATGTCACACATCCTCATCTTCTCCCTCTCTGTCTTCATGCATCCAGTCT
>NW_025385829.1:0-1344 GCF_016433145.1 Gracilinanus agilis
AATTTGGGGGATAAAAGAAATAGATGAACAAATGGTTAAAATTAGCCGCATTGACAAAAAACCAATTTGGGGGCAGTCCCCTATTGGTATAACAGTGTACAATTAGAACAAATTATACAACTCAATTTCAACTCCCCATAGTTCAATCAACTGTACCCCAAAGTTCAAAATTTGGTCTTCATGGTACAGTGAAGGCTTTTCAGACATCTTCATGGTGTCTTCACCAAACAGGTTCGTTGTCTGGATTCTGGGGAGATGGCAAGATCCTTATCCTGAAATTATTCTCAAAAGAATTTAAACTTTACATTATAGATTACAAAACATACATTTTCTTCTAAGATTTATACAATTCCCCATGAAATTACTCCTAAAAGAGTTATATATACATATATTTTTACATTATCGAATTTTAAAAAACTTAACAGATATCCCCCTGAGGTAAATCTTAAACACACCTTTTTTCTTAAAAAGGGTACCTCAGGTCAGCTAAGGATGGCAAAATACAAAGAATAAAATTCAAGAAAAAGAAAAAATTAACTTGTGAATGAAATGTAAAATGTGCAAAAATCTGGGGAAAATAAACTTAGACCTTTGAATGAAGGTCTAATTAAAGTGAATTCAGCAGTTTGCAATTACCCATTCAGGGCCAGGACTTAAGGAAAATGTCTCTCTCTGATCTGATTTTTTATCAGCTTTTCAGGGAAGTGAGCCAAATAAATAATCAATCTTAGGTGCTTTCTAGGAATCTAAGTCAAGGGGACCCACGTCCTCTAAAGTTTTAGAAAAGACTGGGACTCCAGGACTCAAACCCCAATTTCCAAGCCCTAAAGTATTGGCATAGAACTGCTGCAATTATGCAGATCTTAGTCAAGTCTCTGACCATGTGCTTTCTTTAGCACTATTAACGGCTTTCATATTCCCTTTTCGTAGAATCAGACAGAAAGGCATTTAATCACAGTCCTATAGGCTCAGGTATTTGCATTAAGCTTATAAAAAAAGGATAAATAATGATTATATATGTACTTCCAGTACAAGATAAGAAAAGGAAAAAATCAATTGCTCTCATTAAAAAAATGTTTTAAAAAATCCAAAAAATATATATATATATAGCTTAGGACTAGAAGGGTTATGTTACCCAAAAATGAGATTTTCATTTTGTGAGTGTAAGTGGATCTTACAAATAGCAGATTCACAATGCACATTCAAATAGAGTACCATAATTTCCAATAGCACATTTTAAAACAATAAACAACGTTTAAGATCATTTACTTGTTACAACTTTAAATCTTGGCTAAGAGTTTCTCAACAAACTCTGTTATTGCTTCCATAGCAATTCTGATATTT
>NW_025385830.1:0-2841 GCF_016433145.1 Gracilinanus agilis
ATATATATATATATACACAAACCTGGGAGCAGCTGGGTAGCTCAATGGATTGAGAGTCAAGCCTAAAGATGGGAGGTCCTGGGTTCAAATGTGAAATCAGATACTTCCTAGCTGTATGACCCTGGGTAAGTCACTTAACCCCCATTGCCTAGCCCTTACCACTCTTCTGCCTTGGAACCAATATACAATAGTGATTCTAAGGTGGAAGGTAAGGGTTGAAAAAAATATATTCAAACCAAACAGATAGTTAAGACAACATTTTTTCTTTCCCCTTGCCCAATCTAAAATAAACAGTGCAAGAGAGCGGAGGGAGTGTGGATGTCTTTTTTTTTTTAAACAGACAAATCCAAATTGGTCTATCTTTCTCCTCAGAAATAATTTCATTGTCCTCATTCTTGTAAATCCTTTAACCACATCATTTAATTAACTGCTGGACTGAAAATATACACATACGATTGCCTGTATTATCAATTTCACTGCAGTGCAGTGTGCCCATTGCTGGGGCCCTCCATGAGGCTTCAAGACAAAGCTCTTGCTATAAGCACAGCAGGAAATAGGAGCAGAGCAGTGCCCGAGCAGTCCAGGTATATTGGGGTGGGGGGCAGAGGGGGGAGAAAGGGAGTTTCCAGGAATACTGAAGGCAGCAGAATCTCCAACATGTCCCGGGCCCTTTCAGGGGCACAGCAAGGGAAAGAGGCACCAGAACAACCATAAGACAGCTAGTCGCTGCAGTAGATAGAGCATCAGACCCAGAGGCTGGAAGTCCTAAATTCAGAGATGGTGTCAAATACTAGCTGGCTGACAAAGTTGACTGACAAAAGCCATCTATCTGCCTTGGTTTCCTTGGACGTTAAAAGGGCATAATAGCATCTACCTGGCAGTGTTTTTTGAAGGTAAAGGTTAAAAAATAAAAATAAAAGAGAAAATGTGACATTTATGAAAAGCCTGTAAGAAAAGCAGTTTTCTTCCCCCCTCCCCCCACCCACCTTTCAATGACAAACCCTCAAGGTAATGAAGGTTATGAATTTTTATCTTTGCTTTGTTTTTAATTAACGTTTGTCATTCAGAATAGGATTGTGTGATGATGTTTAAATGGCAAAATAAAATATGGTTTTGTGTAATTTTAAAAAAAAGTCTGGTCCTGGACTTCCTTGAAGCTAAACACAGACTTGTTTACATACTCATTTCTCCTGGGGGTTGGGAGTGTGAGCTGGTGGCTTTACTTTTGAAAGTCTTGGGAGGTATAAACTGAATGCTTTACTTTGAGAATCACACACTTAATTCTGTGCTATTCAGGAATACTTTTTTTAAAACAAGGCTAACCAGAAGAAAGAGCAAGAGGGGAGAGAGGAATCTCATGGACCAGAAAGGGTCAACTACATGCACATAGAGAGGTTTTTGTACAAATACATGAAAATTCGATAGTAAAGGAGACAAGAGGAGGGAAAAAGAAAGGACGTTCTCATCAGGGGGAGGGTAACTAGAAAAGGGGTCTCAGCTATGTGGGACTCTGAGGACTGGGCCCTCAGAAAGTAAAATACCGTCCTATGTGCAAACTCACAGTACTTCCCTCCCTCCTCAGACCCCAGTAAACAGAATTATCAATTTCATTTTACAATCCTTTCCCAGATTACTTCTCTTTCCCAGAATTATCTCATTTAGCAATAACACTTCAGGTCGGATGCTCAGGGCCCTGGACTGCAACTTTTTGGAAAAATAGTAAAAGGGGAAACAAAAAGAGCCTGTTTGGCTTAATCCTTTGAGTTAAAGGGAGTTCCTGCTCCGTTGTGTTTCTCATTATGTTCCACAATGCTAGGAATGCGAGAGTACATGCAGGGACAGCATGTTTCATATCTCACAGACAGGCCATTCTAAGGCCCTCCCATTTTGACTGAGAAAGATTTTAAAAAGAGAAAAGAAAAGAAAAAAAAACTCCCTGGAAATGACTGAATGATATTTCAGCTTTAGGAACAATGCTAATATCCAAACTTGAAATTCATGCTCCTTTAGATTTGCCCTAATTGCCCTAAAGAATGAAGTTATTGGAGCCCCTGTGAGGCTGGAGGGTTTTTAGACTCAATCTGACCCTTTGGCCCAAAGGAGAGGAAGAATGCAGGCAACAGCAGAGAAGAAGGTCCCCAAGAGATTGAGCTGCAAAGCCTCTTTCTCACTGAGAGAGAAAAATAAAGAAAGTATGGACCTCTCATGCTGCAACGTCTAGTTTTACATTAATATCTTTTTTTTCAGTTCTATGTTGTGGTGGTGCAGGGAATGGAGAGTCAAGCCTAGAAATAGGAGATCCTGGGTTCAGGTCTATCCTCAGACACTCTCCAGCTCCATGATGGTTCCTCTTGGGTTGTTCATGGGCTTTATGACACTGAGGAAATTCAGAGGCTTCAGAAGAATCTGAAGACACTTGGTGCAATCGTTTTAGAGGACTGGGGAACTCAGAGACTATGGATTTATCAAGCCATTTGGAAGGCTCAGGAAATGGAGCAGATTTAGGAAACAGAGAAGCCTCAGGTTATTTTAAGGGATGGCTTATAGAGGGATTCTCAAACAGGTATGCAGTGTTTGTACTTCTTGTCCCTTAAAACCTGAGATTTTGGGGGCAGCTGGATTGAGTTCAGTGGATTGAGAGCCAGGCCTAGAGATGGGAGGTCCTGGGTTCAAATCTGCCCTCAAACACTTCCCAGCTGTGTGATTCTGGGCTAGTCACTTAAACCCATTGCCTAGCCCTTACTGCTCTTCTGCCTTGGAACCAACAAACAGTATTGATTCTAAGACAGAAGGAAAGGGTTAAAAAAAAAACCTGAGATTTTATGGGATTGAAGGGGTTCA
>NW_025385831.1:0-2272 GCF_016433145.1 Gracilinanus agilis
CTCCCTCCTCCTGGAGTTGACAAGCAATTCCAATGTATTATCACTCAATACTTATTTCCATATTATTAATTTTTGTAATAGAGTAATCTTTTCAAATCAAAACCCCAAATCATATACCTGTATAAACAAGCAACATGTGACATGTTTTTCTTCTGCATTTCTATTACCACAGTTCTTTCTCTAGATGTACATAGCATTTTATAAGTCCCTCAGGATTGTCCTGGATCATTGCATTGCTATTAAATAGCAAAATCAATTACATTTGATCCTCCCACAATGTTTCAGTTACTGTGTACAATGGTCTCCTGGTTCTTCTCATTTTACTCTGCATCAGTTCATTGAGGTCTTTCCAGTTCATATAGAAATCAAGCAGTTCATCATTCCATCACCATCATATACCACAATTAACTTAGCTATTCTCTAATCAAGAGACAAATCCTTGTTTTCCAATTTTTTGCAACCACAAAGAGAGAAGTTTGAATATTTTTGTACAAACATTTTTTTTTTTATCTCTTTGGGATACAAACCTAAAAGCGGTATTGCTGGATCAAAGGATATGCAGTCTTTTAAAGTCTGTTGGGCATAATCCAAATTGACTTCCAGAATGGTCGTATTAATTTACAAATCCACCAGCAAGCATTTTATTTTTTTAAAGAAAAAGTAAATGAATTGTAGATGAAAATAACAAAAAAATTATAGTATGAGATTTCAACCCGCCCTTCTCATAAATAAAAAAATCTAACCAAAAAATAAATAAGAAGGAAGACAAAGAGATGAATTGAATCTTAGATAAGCTAGATATGATAGATTTCTAGAAAAAAATTAATGGGAATAGAAAAGAATATACATTTTTTCCAAGTGGTGCATGGTACCTCTACAAAAATTGACCATAAGTTAGGTCATAAAACTTTATAGTTAAATGCAGAAAAGCAGAAAAAGTAAATGCATCATTTTCAGCTTATAATATAATAAAATTTTAATTTAATAAAGGACCATGCATTTCAATTCATCTCTTTGCCTGCTTTCTTATTTATTAAATAATTCTTGGAGTGTTGGATATTAATTTAAATCTTACAAAACATAGATTAAAAATTAATTGGACACCACATGGCGTAATCTTAAAGAATGAGTAGCTTAAAGAACAAGTTATAGATACAATGAATGATTTTATTGAAGACAATGATAATAATAATACAACATATCAAAACTTATGTGATAAAATAAAAGCACCAATTAGCGGAAAATTTATGACTCTAAATCCTCATATTCTAAAATGAAGAAAGAGCAGATCAATGAATTGAGTAAGCAATTAAAAAGAAAACTAGAAAAAGAACAAATTAAAAATCCCCAATTAAACACCAAATTAGAAATTCTGAAAATTAACAGCGAGATTGATAAAACTGAATATAAGGGGTCAGCTGGGTAGCTCAGTGGAGTGAGAGTCAGGCCTAGAGACAGGAGGTCCTAGGTTCAAACTCGGCCTCAGCCACTTCCCAGCTGTGTGACCCTGGGCAAGTCACTTGACCCCTATTGCCCACCCTTACCAATCTTCCACCTATGAGATAGTACACCGAAGTACAAGGGTTTAAAAAAAAAGTTAAAAAAAAACTGAATATAAGAATGCATTTAAATTAATAAATAAAACAAGAGTTAGTTTTATGAAAAAACTAAATAGATAAATCATTTGTTAATATGATTTAAAAAAGAGAAGAAAACCAAATCACTAGTTTCAAAAATGAAAAGCTTGAATATACTACTAATGGTGATGAAATTAAAGCAAATATTCTGTTATTTTGCCCAATTATATGGCAATAAATTAAAACAATTTAAGTGAAACGGAAAAATATTTACAAAAACTAAAGCTGCCCAGAAAAACAGAAGAAATATAATATCTAAAGAAACCTATTTTAGAAAAATAAATTGAACAGTTCACAAATGGCTTGCTAAAAAATAAGTATCAGGATCAGATGGATTTAAAAGTGGATTCTAGGAAACATTTAAAAATCAACTAATTTAAAATATTAAATGAATTATTTGGAATAATAAACAAAGAAAGAATCTAACCAAATTCCTTTTTATGAAAGAAATATGGTATGGATACCTAAACCAGGATGAGCAAAAGTAAAGAGAATTATAGAACAATTTCACAAATGAATTTTAATGCAAAAATCCTAAATAAATAAATAGCCAGAGGATTACAATAATGTATCACAAAGATCACACAATATGATCAAGTGGGATTTATACCAGGAATATATATATATATATATAT
>NW_025385832.1:0-1957 GCF_016433145.1 Gracilinanus agilis
ACACAATATTAATTATTACTAATATTATTATATTAATTTAGTACATGTGTTTATTATTATTAATATAGTACATATGTCTATATGTGTTGCTAAATGTAATGTTAACATTAAAATTCTTATAGGATATATTTCTAAATAGAATATTACTAGAATATACCAAATATATTTCTATGTGGAAAGATACATGCATCTGTATATGTATACTGAGGAGACAGGACTCATTTGTATAAACCAGTTTTATATATGATGACAAGCCCAAGGGATCGCAAGAGAGCTAGCCAGCATCCCCCTGGCCCAGCCAATGGTAATCAGTAAAGGTCCGAAAAGGTTCTGACTAGACATCAGGGTACTGGGATAACATTGGCCAGCTGCTGTGTGTTGTTAACATCATGCTTGTGAAATAGGGAACCAGCTCCCTCGCCCTCTCTCTGCTGCCCATAACATGGTCTGAATGAACATCCTGTTTCCACAGCAGCAGCTAATGATGTTGCGCTGGTCCTGTTAGTTGGTCCTGATCTTCCCTGGCCTGTCTGCAGCTGATAACACTGTCTCCTAGCCCTTCCTCCTGGCCACCACTTCCTCCACTGGCTACCGTCATGCTTCTCTTTCTGGTTTCTTTTCTTTTTTTTTCTTCCTGATGACTTCTTAGTTTTTGCTCCATCTTCCTCATCCTCTTCCATATCCTATGTGGGCAGCCCCTAAAGCTCTGGTTCCGGATCTCTTTGACCAATTCCCATGCCTGTAATTCAATATTGCTCCACCTCCACCTGTTTCCTTCAAGGCTTTATCAAAATCCACTTCCTACAGGAAGCCTTTCCTTGTACCCTTCCCCCAAATTAGCTTGTATCTCTGTTGTGTGTGTGTGTGTGTGTGTGTGTAAAATACATAATTTATAAATGGTTTATTATATTTATAAAATAAATTATAGATACAAAATAGAAACCTACACACACACACACACACACACACACACACACACACACACACACACCACTTCTGATACAGTATAAAGTCTTCATTGACAGGGATTGTTTCACTTTTATCTTTGTATCCCCAGTACCTAGTTCACTGTCTGGAATACAGGAGGTGCTTAATAAATGCTGATTGCTTAGCTGATAGATTCACCACACCTTCTCCCTTGAGGACTTCTTTGGGTCCCCTGGTTTTAATGATCGCCTCTATTCAGACAGCTCTCAAGTCTTCTCATCCTTAATCTTTCTCTGGTACTTCAGGCCAGAATCACCAGCCTCCTGCTCCTTCAGAATAGCCCCTGGGCATCTCCCCCTCAACAGGTCCAAAGGAGAACTCATTCTATTCCTCCTCCCAAACTCCCCATCTCTCCGGTCTCCATATTTCTATTGAGAGCCCTGCTCTCCTCCTAATGACCCAGGTTCCTAGGCTTGAATTCATGCTTGACTCCGCTTCCTCCTCTCCCCTCTATAGCCTTCTCTCCCCTCCTGAGAATGGGAGTTCTTTGAGAGTAGTTACTGTTTTCCTTTTCTATTTGAATGTCTGCCACAGTATAACACCTTTTTTCATTCACTCATTCAGCCAATCAGTTTTTATCTATTTGATGTCAACAATGTCTTGCCTGTCCCCTAGTTCAGCCCCTCATCCCCTCTCCCACAGTCTATTGCAGGAGCTTTCTACTGGGTTTCTCTGCTTCCTGTCTCCCTTCCCCCAAAATACGTGATACATAATCACTGCAGCTGCCAAACTGAAAATCTGAAAACATGGATGCTCTTGCCACAAACTCCACCCCAGGGAAAACTTCAGCAGCCTCCCACTCTATGCCGAATAACATTAAAAAAATTCATAGTCCTCAAACTTTATCAAGATCGAATTAAAGAAATACAAAATGCCTGCTGTGTACACGGACTAGAGATATAAAGACACAGAGGGAACTGGCCTTGTTTCCTAGGGAGAATACTATTGCATACCATTGGGTATATTTAAT
>NW_025385833.1:0-2100 GCF_016433145.1 Gracilinanus agilis
TGGCTGAACAAACTGTGGTATATGCGGGTGATGGAATACTATTGTGCTAAAAGGAATCATAAACTGGAGGAGTTCCAGGCGAACTGGAGAGACCTACGGGAACAGATGCAGAGCGAAAGGAGCAGAGCCAGAAGAACATTGTACACAGAGACTGATATACTGTGGTAAAATTGAATGTAATGGACCTCTGTACCAGCAGCAATACAATGACCCAGGACAATTCTGAGGGATTTATGGTAAAGAACGCTACCCACATTCAGAGGAAGGACTGCAGGAGAGGAAACATATAAGAAAAACAACTGCTTGAACGCATGGGTCGGGGTGGACATGATTGAGGGTGTGGACTCGAAACTACCACACCAATGCAACTACCAACAATTTGGAAATTGGTCTTGATCAAGGACACATGACAAAACTAGTGGAAATGTGCGTTGGCCATGGGTGGGGGGAGTGCGGGGGTCGAAGGCGAAAGGAGGAGCATGAATCATGTAACCATGTTAAAAATGAATATTAATAAATGTTTGAAAAAATATATTTACTTAAACAACACATAAAATTAAGTGAAAACAAAAGTTGAACTCTCTGGATCCCAAAAGCATAGGAGTAATAATTGAGTAATAATAATACCACTTACAGAGAAGTAGAGACACAGGTAGAGTGTTCTTTGTGTCCAGCGTATGGTTGTTGAAGAGGTGTGTCCTGGAAACCCTTGTGGATATGAATGTGTGCAAAGAAATATACACCAGGAACGAGTATGTCAAGGTTACTGTTTTAGTCACACGTAACCAAGGTATACTCGTACCCGGGGCAATTCCATACTTGGATACTTCAAAACTGCCTCTGGGGATGTTAGCTCTCTGTAGGGCAGCATCACTTCTTGACTCTCCACTCAGAAAATGCCATTGACCATCACTCTGCAACTAGCTTCTGGTCTCCATCTCTATAAGGTGATTTGCTGTCCATCTTGCTTCATGTTTGCTAAGGTAAAGCAAAATCACCTGGATAAGAATAAGACAAAATGGTATCATTATTCCACAGGTATCCATTATATCCTGCTTTCCAGGGAGCAGAGGTAAGAAAAAACTAGGCAAGGTTCTACCCCACACAAAAGAATAAGTCTATTCTTCGGACTTCTATTTTCTAATGCTGAATGTGAATTCTTGTACAAGAAAAGTTTCTGAACTAGGGTTAGAATTCCCTTGTCTGGTTTATCTCTTCTATGACTTCTATGCCTTCAAAACCCATTTCAACACACCCAGAAATAATCTTTGCATGTTAGAGCTACACATTCCTCTTTACTACAACTACTACTTAACATCCTCAATGAGCTAGAGTAAGGTGTATCTCACGAGACTCAGAGACCCCTTAAAATTTATCCCTTGGTCTCAGAGCCATATTCTAAATTGATCATTACCCTCATTAGTTCTTTATCATATATTTGTATAAATATTGATGGAGTAGTACTTATGAATCTCTAGAAAAGCGGTGACCAAAGAGTCAGAAAATCTGGTTTTGTAAATCTATGCTATTCAAAAGTTCCTTTCTTTAAGCTGATGGGGAAAAAGTCTAAGGTGGAGCCAAGATGGCAGAGTAGAAGCAGGGAAGCTTAAAACCACCATTATAATCCTATCTAAGCAATCTTAAAATAATGTCACAAAATGAAAACAAGAGTGAAAGAACCAACAAGGAGGCAGAGTGAAGCAACTTTCATGAAGAGAATAACTTGAAAGGTAGGCAGAGAGAATCTGGGGCACTAGGGGGATAGGGGAGCACAGCCAATAGGAAGCTACAGCAAAGAATAAGGAGCAAGTCAACAGCAAGGCCCCTCCATCCCATATGTACTCTTCTAGGTTTTGAACCAGGGACCAAGTCAACATCCAAAATCTGATACCCTGCCTGAGCCAACAGAAGTGCAACCCAACACACATCCCTTAAAGTTCCAAGCAAACCTATAGTGAGGTCTGGAATTCCATTAGCTGTACAGAGTGAGGACAGGAATCTCAGTCTGAGCTTGTGATGAGGACCTGAATCCCATTGTGGGTCAGTTAGTAGACATGGATATCTGTGGAATAATGATATAATGATATAATGATATATATA
>NW_025385834.1:0-1409 GCF_016433145.1 Gracilinanus agilis
TAACAATATAAATATTTTTTATCATATATCATTATTACTTTAATATTTTTGTATCTTAAAAAAGGAAATATCTTCACTGAAAGTTTGACATAGGAGCAATTTCTCTTAAATATGGGAAACAGAGTTTTCATTATTTGTAAAACAGGTGTATTACTATGCCTTAAAGTTTGTACTGTCTTTTAATAAAATTATTTCTGGAAAAAAATACGAATCAATACAAAATCAATACAAGGTAATGGGAAAGAGTAAAAGTACAAGAAACTAGTTGTATCTAGAGAGACTTTTATTCACTTCATTTCTCATCAGGTTCTTTTCCCATGCCCTAGAATCTTATTCATCCTGGAAGGTTAGAATTAACACTTCAAAGTACTCTTAGCCACTGAGGGCTCACTCTGTGATTGGATGGCTCCTCCCAGAACCTCCATTTAAAGACAATTTTTAGAATGTAAACTTCTACAGGGCAGGGACTGTCTTTCTCTATATTTATATTCTTAGGCTTAGCACAGTGACTGGTATGTGGTTAACTTAATTAATGCTTGTTCACTGAATGACTTCATGTAGTAGAATGCTGTTCTTCAGCTGAGTTTTGAGGAAAGAAAAGATTCTAAGAGGTGATAGAAAAGATATGTCTTTTGGATTTCTTTATTTCTACCCATACACATCATTCCTTGCTTTTAAAAACATGGATTTTATCAAAAGAAGCTTGGAGTCATTGATTGAACGTGCTAAGTTATACTTCCTATCAAACCAACCCTGTTTCCTCTGTGAAAGGAAATTTATCCTAACTCAACCAGTACTTAGAGAACTCAACCCTTTTAATTCAATCAGTCAGAATCTTGTGAATCCTTTGATAAGAATTTACAGTCCTCAGAGGACTAGATGTGGATCCCACAGACACTGCCTCTTATGCAGTGCTAGGCAAGTTGAAAGTCTCTGATTGGTTTCTGTGAAGAGGGGGAGAGACAGGAAATTACATAGAAAAAAGGGTATAAGAAGAGACCAACATGATCTGGGACTGCATTCCCTTCCCTTTCTGGTGTTTGGAGAGTCTCTTTCCTTGGATTCTATGTTGGCTTGCTGGAGACTGCTGGACTTTTACACGGAGAGCAGGACTAGAGGAAGCCCCTAATGGGGTGCTAAACTGGACTTCACTTCACTGGAGAAGCACTTAGGGCTGGTAGGCTTGCTAAGGCTCTGTCTCTTTCCTATATTTCCCACTCTCACTATCTCTACCCTGTTGCTAATAAAAACTTCTCATAGTTATTTTTTTTTGAAGATATCAATAAAAGTTTATTTTTATAACATTTTTTAATATTCATTTTTAACATGTTTACATGCTTCATGCCCCTACTTTCCCCTTCACCCCCACTCTCCCCCCACCCATGGCCAACACACATTTCCACTGGTTG
>NW_025385835.1:0-1911 GCF_016433145.1 Gracilinanus agilis
AGTACTTTGTCTATTTTATCTGTTTTTTCAAAATACCAGCTTCTAGTCTTATTTATTAATTCAATAGTTCTTTTACTTTCGATTTCATTAATTTCTCCCTTAATTTTTAGTATTTCTAATTTAGTTTTCATCTGGGGGTTTTTTATTTGTTCGCTTTCTAATTTTTTGAGTTGCATGCCCAATTTGTTAATCTCTGCCCTCCTTAATTTGTTAATATATGCACTCAAGGATATAAATTTCCCCCTGAGTACTGCCTTGGCTGCATCCCACAGAGTTTGGTAGGATGTCTCATCATTGTCATTCTCTTCAATGAAATTGTTGATTGTTTCTCTGATTTCTTCTTTGACAATTTGGTTTTGAAGAATCATATTGTTTAATTTCCAATTGGTTTTTGACTTGCCTGTCCAGGTGCCCTTACTGATTATTATTTTTATTGCATTATGATCTGAGAAGGTTACATTTATCATATCTGCTCTTTTGCATTTGTTTGCCATGATTCTATGCCCTATTACATGGTCAATCTTTGTAAATGTACCATGTGCAGCTGAAAAGAAGGTGTATTCCTTTTTGTCCCTATTTATTTTTCTCCACATATCAATTAGATCTAATTTTTCTAGGACTTCATTCATCTCTCTTACCTCTTTCTTATTTATTTTTTGGTTTGATTTATCTAGATCTGAAAGAGGAATATTTAGATCTCCCACTATTATGGTTTTACTATCTATTTCCTTCTTGAGCTCTGCCAGTTTCTCCTTTATGAATTTGGATGCTATACCACTTGGTGCATATATATTGAGCAGTGTTATTTCCTCATTGTTTATACTGCCTTTAATCAGGATGTAATGACCTTCCCTGTCTTTTTTAATCATATCTATTTTTACTTTGGCTTTGTCAGAGATCATGATAGCCACTCCTGCCTTCTTTTTCTCATTTGATGCCCAAAAGATTTTGCTCATACCCTTAACCTTGAACTTGTGTGTATCTACCCGCCTCATATGTGTTTCTTGTAGACAACCTATGGTAGGATTTTGGTTTCTGAACCACTCTGCTATTTGCTTCCGTTTTATGAGTGAGTTCATCCCGTTCACATTCAGAGTTACAATTGTTAGTTGTGTATTCACTGACATTTTTTGTATCCTCCCCTAGACCCACTCCTTCTTATTGCACTATTTTCTTTTACACCAGTGGTTTGCTTTCAGCCAGTATCCCTTATCCCCTCCCTTGATTGACTTCCCTTTCTGTCCCCTCCCTTGTTGTTCCCTTATTTTTGTTTTTTTAAAGACCGAATGAATTCCCTCCCCCTTCTTCTTCCCTCCCTTTTTGGCCTCCCCACTCCCCTGCTCCCTTTGGTTTATCCCTTCTGACTTTCTCAGTAGGGTTAGATAGAGTTTTTTATCCAGATGGATAATAAAGCTACTCTTCCTTCTCCGGGTTGATTACACTGAGAGTAAGGTTTGATTATTACCTCTTAATGGGCTGGAGATCTTTATTCGCCCCTGAGGCGATGCCTTCAGTGCTTGGGAAAGGCCATGTTTTAGGGGCCTTTGTCCCAGCCGGAGGCTTCACCCACGTGGGCGCTCAGGGAAAGTCCCAGCCACCTGGGGTCCCTCGTCTTGCAGCGCACAGGTACGGGCTCTGGGGCTGCCAGTGATTATCTGGTTGCCCCAGTCCTGTTTACCAGCTTGTGCGGTGTGGGGGGTGGGGGAGGGGCTTCTTCCTCTCGTGTTTTAGTGAGAGCTGTTTCACCCCTTTAAAGTGTGGAAATGCCCCGATTCTGCATACCTTCAATGCTGCACCCTGTTGTGGGGTTCCTTCGTTCCTCTGGACTCGTTTTTATTTCCCCTTGAGGGGTCCTGTGTGGTTTGGTCAGGAGAGATCGAGCAGCTGCTCCTTACTCTGCCGCCATCTTAA
>NW_025385836.1:0-7956 GCF_016433145.1 Gracilinanus agilis
CTTTCTTTCTTTCTTTCTTTCTTTCTTTCTTTCTTTCTTTCTTTCTTTCTTTCTTTCTTTCTTTCTTTCTTTCTTTCTTTCTCGCTTTCCCCTGCCACTTCCTTGACTTGCCAGTTGCATCTTAGATATCCATTAACAGCAAATGAGATTCTCTTTTCTTTCTGGTCAGAAAAATGACCTATTGTTTATACTGGATATAATCTGCTCTTGGACCATTGATTATTCTTGTGTTTTTTTTTTGTTGTTGTTGTTGTGTGTGTGTTTTTTTAATAATCAGAAATGTATTGTTTTTGTTTTTTTTCATAAAAAACAACCAACTTTCTTACCTGACCTTTTCCTGGGAGTTTAAGAAGGCTAACCCCTGGATAATTAAGACCTCAGTGAAGAGCAATGCAAATTTTTTAACACTTGATGCATAAACACTTATTTCTTGGTAGGCCAAATCTGCTCCAGAGCATGCAGTTTGGTTCTTAAGTTAATTGAGAATTAAGATCCTACCTTGCAAGACACCATATTAAACTTTTGCATTCTAATTGTACATTTTTTCCCCTTGAAAGAAAAATGATAAAACACTAATAAGTTTCATACTGAGAACAGATGTTCATATTTTTGCCCAGATGCTGTACATGGCATGGATTCTCTGGTGCTTCTTGTCAGCAAGACTCTTTTGTACTGTGTAACTGAAGTGTTTCTGGTTGGCCAGGTTCCCTTGTGAGGGATGAGCATTTATGCCATACTTACATCAAGAAATTGGACATAGACCTTGTAGAGGGGGAGGTAAAACCTTTCTTGGCACTTGGCTACCCATCTGATTCATGAAAACAACAATCTGATTTGGAAATAGTCTTTTTTCTGCATTACAAAAATGGGCATTCTTAGTTTCTCATCTCATTAGTTCCAATTTTCATCTAATAAGGCATCTCATATCCTTTTGTTCTTTCTTTATTTCTTCATTTATTTTCCTTTGCATGGGATCCCAGAAGGCTTTTCTCCCATTAAGATTCCCAAAGGGTTTTGAGCAATTCTGTGGTTAGCTAAAATCACACCATATCTGAAATGGAGTTCATGGACATTATAGTCTATGTAAGCAACAAAGTCTGAGAAATACTCTTATCATACCTGCCAGACAGGTATGCTTCATCGTCATTCTATGTCCTCCCAGGACGAAGTGATCTTTGCAATTCCTTCCATGAGAGTTTTTAGCCAGTTGGCCCTAAGCAAGACATCTAGGCTTTCTGAGGCTTAGCATCATCTTAAGTGATAGGGACACTGCCTGGTCTAAGGTTTTAGTGAGGAAATTGTTTGATTCCTTCCTTCCTCCCTCCCTCCCTCACTCCCTCCTTTCCTTCCTTCCTTCCTTCCTTTCTTCCTTCCTTCCTTCCTTCATCAGTTCTAAGCAGAAAAGTAGCAAGGGCTCCACAGGGTTAAGTTAACCAGGCTCACATATCTAGGAAGTATCTGAGGCCAGATTTGAACCCAAGTCCTCTTACTTGCAGGCCTGGCACTCTAATCCACTGTGCTACTTACCTTCACCTCAAAGATTTCTTATGAAGATCAAAGGAAAAAATGTTTCTAAGGCATTTTGCAGAATAATATATACAACTCACCTTAGACATGGAAGTTCTTTTACCTTGTTCCTGCTTTTGAGCTGTATTCTCTTATGTCTTATTAAAATTCTGGTAAGGACATACCTTGCCCTAGCAATGACAGAGAGGAAAAATAAACACATACACATTGGCAAGATAGATTTCTTTTAATCTCTGTATTATGGTTCCATTTTACCAAAACCACTGTTAGCATTCTAAAGTAACATGTAGCAATGTCAAAATAGTACTCCAATTAATATTAAATTATTTTTGAGAAAGTACCAAATCTTGAAGTTGTGCTAATATTTTAAAATGCAGTAATATTTTGGCTAAATTATAATTATAAAAGGTAATTGATTCATAGTTTGGTGCTCTAGAAAATGCCATAGCAAATGGTAGGTTTTGGAAACTGGGTCCTTTTAGTCCTGGACCAGCTGGGAAATGTCCAATGAATCTTCATAAGTTCAAAGTATTTCCCGTGAGGGGTCATTCCTGAGCTGAAAGACCCTTGGTAGTTCCCTGGTGGGTGTCAAGTAGATCCAGAGGCTCAAGTTCTCTTGGGGAGTGATCCTAGAGTCCCTTGAAAGTGTTAAACAGTAAGAGGAGGGATACAATCATTTCAATAAGAGTAAAGGAATATTTAGAATAGAGTGAAATCTGAGTGAAATTCATTGTTCAGGAACTGAGACCAGTAATTTTTTTTTAAATTTTTTTAGGGCAGCTAAGTAAAGCAATGGATAGAGCACTGAGCTTGAACTCAGAAAGACTCATTTTCTTGAGTTCAAATCTGTCCTCAGACCCTTACTGGTTGTGTGTCTCTGCGCAAATCACTTAACCCTGTTTGTCTTATTTCCTCAACTACAAAATGAGCTGAAGAAGAAAATGGCAAACCACTCCAGTGCCAAGAAAACCTCAAATTGGGTCATGAAGAATTGGCTATGACTGAAATGACTAACAACATGATAAAATATTTTCTTAGAATATCAGGAGAGCTAGGCCTGGGTAGCCATTCTGCCTGAGCAAGTATGAGAACTAGGGAAACAGCCAGAATTAGAGTTTCATGTCCAGACAAACTCAACTTAGATGGAAGGATTTTGAGGGGGCAGGGATGGGAATGGAGAATGAGAGTAAGAATGATACTAGAGCGAGAATAAAGACAATGATGTAAGGATGAGGTCATCCCCACTGGACTTAGAGGACTAAAAAAAGAGTCAAGTGAATGTCTAAATAAGACTTCTTTCCTAAAATGGACTCTAGACCCCTGTAATTATGTACCTGAGCAGAATTTGGGTCATTACTGATGCACACACTTTTAGGGAAGTGATATGTTTGACCTTAGTCACAATGGGTCCAGAAGTCTGGTGAGATGAACTCTCAAGAAGGAAAAAAATCGATTTCCAAGCCATAACTTCAGAAAGAAGCCATGAGTGGCAGCAGTCATTTCATCACACCATCCATTCAAGAGAGTTCTAATCTACCCAATCCCTCTGTAGGAAACAGAGTTTTCAGACTTGCTTCATTTGTATAGTAAATTGGCATATTAAACAGTGGAGAGAATGTTGGGCATGGAATCAGAAAGAGCTGACTTCAAATCCTATCTCTTGTACATCCCAGCTCTGTGACCATGTGAGCCTTGGTTTCCTCATTTTAATTAAAAAAAAATTAAAGTACTATATATGTAAATAGTTAAAAATATTTTAAAGTTAATTTTGGTAAATGTATTTCCCAACTACATGTAAATTATTATTATTATTATATTAAACCATGACTTTCCATCTTAGAATCAATATATGTATTGGTTTGAAGGCAGAAGAATGGTAAGGGCTAAACGATGGGTGTTAAGTGATTTGCCCAGGGTTACACAGCTAGGAAATGCCCACCTAGCGGCCTTTATGTAAATTTATTTTTTAAAATTCATTAAAAAATTTTTTTGAGACCCAAATTCTTTCCCTCCCTCCTGTCCCCCTTCACTATTGATAAAACAAGTAACATATTGATTATACATGTGAAGTCTTGCAAAATGTATTTCCATTTTAGCCATGTTGAAAAAGAAAACACACACACATAAACAAGAAAAATAAAGTTAAAAATATATCCTTCAATCTGTTTCTGCATTTTTAAAAAGGGGATAATACCCATAACTACCTACTTTTTCATTTTTGTCATGGGGTTGTGAAGAATTTTATAAAAGTCAGGTGTTGTTTAACAATAACAGCTGGCATTTATTTTGTATCTGCCATGTGTGTCAGGTACTGTAAATGCTTTACAAATATTATATAATCTGGGTCTCCTAATAATCCTATTATTACCCTATTTTACATTTGAATCAATCAGTAAACATTTATTAAGCATCTACTCTGGGCCAGGTACTGTGCTAGGTGCTGGAGATAACAACAAAAGGCAAAAAGGTAGTCCCTGTCCACAAGAAGCTTATCATCTAATGGGGGGAGACAACATGCAAAGAAATCTTTACAAAGCAAGGATGCAGGAGAAATAGGAAATAATGAAGAGAGAAAGTAGTGCAATCAAGAGGGGTTAAGGAAGACTTCCTGTATAAGGTAGGATTTCAATTGGGAATCAGAAAGCCAGCAAAGTCTATAGTCCAAAGGGGAAAAGGGAGAGCATTCCAGGCATGGCAAATAGCCAGGGAGAATGCCCAGAGCCCAGAGATGAGTGTTTTATTTGTGGAACAACCAGAAGGCTAGTATCACTGGACCGAAGATTGTGTATAGGGGAATATAATGTGTAAGACTGGAAAGCTAGGAAGGGGCTAGGTTATGAAGGGCTTTGAATGGCAAACAGCATTTTTTAATTTGCTCTTAGAGGCAGTAGGGAGCCACTAGAATTTACTGAGTAGAGGGATGGCATGATCTGACCTGTACTTTAGGAAAATCACTTTGGTGGCCAAATGGAGTATGAATTAGAGTGAGGACAGACTTGAGGCAGGCAGATCCACCAGTATGCTATTGCAATATTCCAGCTGTGAGGTTATGGGGACCTGTGGAGGCAAACTGAGTTAAGTGATTTGTGGGGCACATAGCTAGTAAGTGTCTGAGGTTGGATTTGAACACAGGTCTCCTTAATTCCAGGTCCAGCATTCTAAGAACATGAAAAGACTCTAAACTCACCAAGAAAGATACATAGTCCAAAAAAAGCACTTCTTCATGTCTAAAACAATTTAGTTTACTAAGGTGACGAAGAGGAACAATATGAGAAAGGGGGAGAAGGAGAAGTTTAGAAATAGATTTTATTTTATAAGTGTAGCATCCCCTCTGGAAACCACCCTTCCCCCAACTTGGGCACATTCTTCCCACAAATACATATGGTTGATTGTTGTCCTTTGTACTGGAAGAGGACCAAAATACTACCACATGTAATATCTTTTTACTTGCTCATGAGTTGGATTTAAGTGAGGCAGAATTACACAGATTCATTAGTCTCACTCTCTCTTCCAGAGCTCTTAAAGTTGATTGGCAAGACAAAGTCAAGACAAAGGTGCTCAAGATGCAGTGAATGACTTTGACTTCTTTGATGTCTAACCAAGCTCTAAGTACTCCATAGCACCAGCTTCTATTTCTTTTATTGCCTTTGGAACAAATTGTTCTCATCTACCTATTCCACCAGGGAAGTCTTCACATGTCTGAGATAGACACCCTCCTATTTCACCAATAGGACTAAAGACTGTTGGTCCCTCAATCTGGTTTAGCACATCTGCCAAGACAGTTTACCGAGGTGTGGCTGCTGTGCATGCTACAGTCCCATGTTGGTGAACTTATGGCTCATGTGCCAGAGGGGTGGCTCACTTCCCCCACTCCATGCATGCCTGAGGACATTTCTCCCATCACCTGCCCCTCTGTCCAGCAGCCCAATGGGAGCACTTCCTCCCTCCCCTGTCTGGGGTAAGGAGGTGACTCATATGCACTATGTGGGTTGCAGTTTGGGGACTCATTCTCTAAATGGTTTGCCATCACTGCTATAGCATCTTGGAGTCACAAATGAGAGCTGGGTAGCAGGTGGGCACACCAAAGTAGGAAAGCAGTCCTGAAAAGGGCTCAACAACCACTCATACTAGAGGTACTAGTCTTCCCACAAATACATATGACATTCAGGGGAAGAATGAATACAAAGTACCCTGTAGAATGAACACATATTATGGTCAAGACAACTCACACTTTTAGTACTATAGGGCCCCAATGTCATTTCTCTTTTCATAGTGGCTTCCTATTGCCATGGACAGAGTCTCTAGGAGAGTGGTTGGATTACTCAGACTTCCTCCTCTCTGTAGCTAAACTTCTAATAGTCAGAGATAATTTCTCTTTATCCACACAGTTAGATCTCTTCTCTGCTGCCAGGGGTCAGATTCCTTTAAGTTACTTCTTGCAACTGATTCTCTGCATCTCTACTCCCTTGTGGATGCTGTTATTGTAAAGTTGTTTCAGTCATGTCTGATTCTTCATGACCCCATTTGGGATTTTCTTGGAAAAGATACTGAAGTGGTTTGCCATTTCCTTCTCCAGTTCATTTTTCAAATGAGGAAACTAAGGCACAAATGGGGATAAGTGACTTGCCTAGGATAATGCAGCTAGTATCTGAGGCCAGATTTGAAATCAGATCATCCTGACTCCAGACCCTGTGCTTGATCCATTGTGTCTCCTAAGTGAGCAGCTCCACTATTAGACATCATAATGAAGAGGAAAGAGAGAAAATTCTTCTCCCCCTCTCCTTCCCTTCAAGTAGTGAGTGGTTCAGAGGTCACACACTACAAAGTTGTCACCTGCCTCAAATATCTCTCAGGCTAGCAAGCTTAGCTTATTAAAGATGATCAGGATCATGACCAATCTTTGGCCAACCAATTCTAAGACCCCTTTCCCATTCAATTAAGGAAATGTTTTTCATACTTCATTAGGGGATGACAGGAAAGAGACATGATTTTTTTTTGTACTTAATGTAACATTAACATCCTGCTACTTCTGATAAATTTCCCCTTACTTTTCAGTGACTATCTCAACTAAAAGAATGGCCACCCTCATACACAAACTATAAAGAGAAAATTCCTAACAACCTGATTTCTCCAAAAATGAATTGTGTTCCTTGGGAGATGGTAGGTTCCCTCTTGAGAGGTCTTCAGAAAAAGGTTGGATGATCACTTGTATATTGCAAAAAAGGATTTTTGTCATTAGATATGCAACATGACTACTGAGGTCATGTAAAACTCTGACATTCTGTGATTCTGAGAAATCAATAAGGGACCCAAATGTGGCAAGGCACAATTTCTCAAGCTGGAGCTCCACAGGGGCAGATATCCCCTCCTTTACATTACTGGTCTTTGCCCAGAGTCCCTAGCACTGTTAATGTGTACAGTCAATATGTATTGACTGGCTGGCTGGTGGAGAAACCACAGAGCAGACAGATGAGTTCAGCAGTAAGAACTGGGGGAGCTCTTTGTGTGTATAAGTGATGGGAAGATTGAGTCTAAAAGGCTGAGTTGCAAAGGGTGGCAGACACTGCAAATAGTGACTTTGACCACAAACCAAAGGACAGTCTTTATGAGCTCAGCTTGGGCAGGACAGCTTGTCTCACAATGCCCTTTCCAGCCACACCCGCTCATTCAGAGGAGAATCAGATAGTTATTGCAGGGTCATCTTTGAATAAGAAGATTAGTGGAAAAGCTTAAATTGGATAGGTGCCTAATTGAAAAATGGGATTCCCCAAATCCTTCTCCATCCAACTTTTCAATGTGTCAACCATTATTGCCTTCAATGATAATTCCAAAAGGACAACCTATTCTGTGTATCCCATCCTAACACATTTAGGACATTCATAATTACATACAATTTCTTCCTAATGTGGGTGTTGATAGAAGGAGAGAACTACAGGTTAACTGTTATATCTGGCTTTTACTGGTGTCCTGATTATGCTTCAAGGTTCACAATCTGGCCTCATACTGTATGCAAAACTCTTTAATGAGGAGTTGGGCTAAAATGGGGTTTTGCTCAACGTAAGGCATTTCTGTACCTATTCATTTACAATCAACCCTCCATTATGTGCATGAACAGAAGGATGAGTATGAATGATCCAGAACAGTGGCTAATCCAAAATAAATGTTTATGTTAGTTTGCATGTATGTACCACAAATGCGCATTACATTTACTTTCCTAATTATATTTTACTTAACCTATTTTAAAAGTCAGCTTACAGCCTTGGGGCAGACATGAACTATGATAAAAGGAAGTAGAGAAGAAGTATGTGGCTTTAAGAGGAAAGTATTCTGGGATTTCACATGTTAGAGATAATCCACAAAGTATATAATTCTTTCAAATAAGAGCAGGACATATGTGTGTATACACATATATAATAATGTATATAATGA
>NW_025385837.1:0-2102 GCF_016433145.1 Gracilinanus agilis
CCCCAACCTTTTGGATGAGTGCTGAGGAGGACACTCAACAGGACAGTAATTTTGTAGTAGTCAAAGCTCCTCCAAGGCAAAGTCCCACTATGGTCTTCATCCATCTCCCAGTTCTCTCTTGGCTGGCTCTGGTATGCCCTGAGATTCTGGATGGTGGGGAGTGAATACCAGCTTCTGTGAGGTCACTGGCTTTGTTCACAAACATTCCTTTGTTGCTGTGACCATGGGGTCCACACAAACCTCACTCTTGGCCAGGTGAAGCTTGCTCCGCTTGACACTGTACTTTCCAAGGAGGGTACTGGTCAATGAGTGAATGGAATCTATACCCCTCACCCCGCCATCTCTTTGACCACAGAGAGGATCTCGTGTCCTCCTTGTCTCCAGGGCTCCCTTCATCTTTGGTCTTCCAGCACAGGCTTTCCTTGAACACATTGGATGTACCTTGGCTCACACTGTCCCCCCACTCCATCTACGCCTCACTGAATCCTCCATGGAGGCCCAGGTCCAATATCACCTCCTCCAGGATTGCCTCACTAACCACTACCCCTTGTCCATCAGGAAGAATCCTTTCCCCTTGAGTATCAAATCAGAGGGTTAAATGCTCCCAGTGAAAAGGGAACTCCAAGGCCATATTTCAAAGAGGAAACCCTGAGGATCCAAAAGGGGAAGAGCATTAGGATGGGGGCCTCAAGGCAGTAAGGGGAAGTGCTCCACAATTGGGTTGGAAACAACCCTTTAGAATGTCATGTTATAAAAGGTCAAGATGAGGCTCTGGCTCCTGCTAGGTCCCACACTGTTTCTCAGCTGGCCCTTTGAGTGTCTCCTTCAGTGAGGGTCCTTAAGAAAGAATTGGGTTTATGGGCAGCCAGACCTGAAGACAGGAGGTTCTTGGTTCAAATATGGCTTCAGACACTTCCCAGGCAAATCAGTTATAACCCCCTTCACTTAGCCCTTACCACTCTTCTGCCTTGGAACTGCTCCATAGTCTGTATTTTGAGACAGAAGAGAAGGGTTTCAAAAAAAGCAAAGGAAAGGAGAACTGACTGGCACATAGGACATGGAATAGCTGCTAAAAGTTGTTTCTCCATTCTTGCCTAGGCTGGGAAGAAGTTCTGAAGACTCTAAGGATTCCCAAGAGTGGCCACAGCCAGCCATTGATGCTACAGCCAGAGCAGTATCCAGCAGCCACAGGTTAGTCTTTGACAGGATGAGAGCCAGCCAAGAGAGAAGTGGGAGCCACAGGAAGATCATAGTTGGACTTTGCCTTGGAGGAGCTATGACTACCACAAAAGGACTGTCCTTCTGAGTGTCCTCCTTAGCACTCATCCAAAAGGTTGGAGGAGGGAGCAAGAGGGGAGGCCTGCTGGGGAAATGGGCCCACATAGACTCCACTCAGCTTTTTGTCACTTTAAACCAAAGCATGACCCCAATCCCCTCTGGTGTGGGTAGAGGTGGGGGTCAAGTATTGGCCCCAGGTCACATAGGTTTTCAAGTATTCCAATCCAATAAAACCTTGGTACTGTAAAATTTAAATTAATATCCAAAAACTCTAAGTATTATATAAGATTTATCAATGATCACTTAAATCACTCGAAGGGGCTTAGAGAACAGATAGAAAGTATAGACGTATAGATTAGAATACCTACACTACAACACAGATCAGAATTCATAGATAAAATTTGGATGAGTAGAAATTAGAACACCACACAGATTAGCTCATAGAATAGATAAATTAGACACCACACAAAACAGATAGACTCTTTAGGACAGAGAGATCAGATAGAACATATAGATACAAAAAACAGAAGGATTGAATAAAAATAAAATATAGAAAATACAGAACACAGAGATGGAATATAGAGAGCTCACAGAGCAGATAGACTAGATGGAACAGGCAAGATAAACAGATAAATAGGTAGTACACATAGACACATAGAAGAGATGGAAGAGAGAGCTCAGAGAACAGAAAGAACTCATAGATGTATTGATTAGAATACATAGACTAGAACACAGATCAGAATAAATAGATAAAAAGATAGATGAATAGAAGTTAGAATACACAGAAGAGATCAGATAAAACAACAAGATACAGTAGAGATGAA
>NW_025385838.1:0-1234 GCF_016433145.1 Gracilinanus agilis
TGTTGCTTATAGTATTTTCTCCTTTAACTGTGAGTAATATAACTCAGTAATGATGTTCCTGTGCATTTTCATCTTTGGGTTTCTGAAGTGGTGATTGGTGAAGTCTTAAAATTTTTTATTTTCTGTTTTTCTCTCTGGTTCTACAATTTCTGTGCAGTTTTCCTTCATGTTATCTAAATTCTATTTTTGATCATGACTTTCCTCGAGTCTGACTATTTTTATATTGTCTCTCCTTGGTCTATTGTTCAGGTCAGTTGTTTTGGGGATAAGATGTTTCATGTAATTCATTATTTCATTCTTTTGATTCTGCTTTATTATTTTTGTTGTCTTTGAAAGTTGTTAACCTCCCCATCTAATTCTAGTTCTACTACAATATAATGCTAAACTATATACAATAAAATATGTGTATAGTAATATGTATAAAATATGTGTATAATAATATAGTATACTATTATAATTATATGTAATATATGTAAGGATGAGATTTGTGCAAAGGCGATGGGACCAAAGGAGCCAGAGAAGGCAGTTGCAGACAGTTGCTGACAGTTGAGAACAAGAGGATTCTTGGAGATTCTCCAGAGAAGAGAGGGAGAGGAGAGGTCTTCGGGTGGAGGACTGGGAAGAGGGAGGAGGAAGACAACCCAGGTTGGATCCAGTCCTGAGTACTTTCTGAGGATCTTTCTTTGGAAACTGAAACCCTGATTCCTTGAGCAAAGCCATTCCATCACATATCACCCAACAAGACTTCAACAATAGAGTCAGCTAAGTTTCTGGACTCCATTTTGGGAGCAATCTCTTAGTCTCCTTCTCCCATTACCCAACCTTGCTGAGAGACCCCCTTTCAGTCAAAACTTACAATTATAGAAAGGGAAAGAAACAGAAAACTAGAAATAGAAACAGAAGGAGAAGGGGGGAGGAAGAAGCTTAGGAGTGGGAACCCTAAAGTTTCCCTCCTAAGTGACAGACCCCCTAGAAATAGAGAAGAGGGCACCCAAAATCCCTCTCCCCCTCACCCCTTTCCTCAATCCCTGAATTGCTAATAATAAAAGCCATTCATCAGTCAGATAGATTTCCAGAGTGCCTGAGAGACAACAAGGGAGTGGGAAACCACAGTTTGGTCTGGCTGCCTCCATCATGAAGCCAGACCACTCACTGTGAAATTAACTGATGGGGGGAGCTTTGTGTGAACCCCATCCTTATTTCGAATCATATTGGGGTACCACATACCTCCTCT
>NW_025385839.1:0-1692 GCF_016433145.1 Gracilinanus agilis
AAGGCTGGCCTCTTGGACCTCTTCTGTCTCTTTTAGCTTTTCCAGAATCGGATTCATCTGTACAATTTTCTGCTGCTGAAGATTTTCCTCTTCAACCACTGGGTGTCAGGGTTAGCCCGAGAAGCGGAGGGCTCTGGGTGCCTGGTCCCCGCCCCGACCCCAGCCTGCCTCTTCTGCCCCCTGGGTGCCCTGATGAGGAGCCTGGTGACCCTGTGGAGCGCCCTGCTCTTCCTGGCTCTGCGCCTGCCCGGGCTGGCCCTGACGCGCATGCTGAGCTCCCCCCTGGCCCTGTGCCACCTCTGCCAGGCCTCCTGGGGCCAGCTGGGCTTCTTCTGGGGCCTCTGGAAGAACCTGCTCCATTACTGGTTTCAAAGCCTGCTGCTCGGGGTCCTGGTGGTCCTCTTGATCACGTGGAGGCTTTGCCAGACGGCCCATCGCTTCAGTATCAAGCAGCTGAGGCGGCTGGTGAGTGGACAGAGGCCGGGCAGAGGCCGGGCACAGGGTGTGGACACGGAGAGGACAGGGAGCAGTGACCGGGGAGAGCGGAGACCACGGCCAGTCGGGGTGAGGGACGCGGCCAGCAGGCGAGGTCTGTGGGCCTCCGTCGTGGTCAGGCCGAGGATCAGGCGATCGGGGCGGCCAAGCCCGGCCTGACTCACGTGGGGGGTTGTCCGTCGGGGCTCTGGTCGGGTCTGGGAGAGAATAAGGGGCCCGGCGAGAAGGGGGTGGGCAGCCGGCGTGGATGTTGGGGACACAGCGGAGGGGAGAGGTCAGAAGTGGGCCCATAAGAATGGGGTGCGCGGGGGGCGATCAGGGGAGTCATAGTGGAACGGCCACAGGAACGGCCCCTCTGCGTGGCTGCGGTCATCCCTGGGGGGTCCAGTCCACGGACAGGGCAGGGCACGGCCCGCAGGAGGAGCCACAGAAAATAGAGACGACCAGGGCGGGCACCGGGATGCTTTGCTGGGTGGGGGGGATGTTGGAAGGGCCCGTGGAGGCACGTCACGCGGGTGGGAGGCCGGTCCACGGCGAGGGAAGCTTCGGAGGCACAGCAGCAGGCTGGCCCGTGGGCCAATGGGAGCAGCAGGGGTAGAGGCCGGTCAGTAGGGATGACCGCTGGGTGGCCGGTGGAAAGCAGGTCCCCGGGAGAGATGGGGGGGGGCGGGAGGCCTGCTTCTGTTGGGGAGGCGGATGGGGGGAGCTTCTGCCCCGGCGCTCCGTGTCTCCGGTTTAGGTGCTGCTGGATAATCGCTTTTCCCTGGAGTTCCTGGGCCTCATGCGGCAGCTGTACTGGCACGTGGAGAGCACGGCGGCCCTCACCTCCTGGCACCTGGCCTACGTCGTGACCTGGGCCACCTGCCTGGCCTCACACATGCTCGAGGCGGCCTTCGAACACACGGCCCGCCTGGCCCAGGCCCAAGAAGCAGACCCGGACATAGTGTGGGAAGACAGCGCCATGGAGGTGATGCTTCCCGAGGAGCCCAAAGTCTTGGATGAATAAATTGCGTTTAGACCCGCCCCAAGGAGGCTGCTTGCTTGGCTGGTCTGGGGCGACCACCCTGATGGGAGCAGGGCACCCCCCGAGCCCCTTCCTGGTGCTCGTACCGGGGAGGCCTGGAGCCGGGCGACAAAAGCTGATTTAGGCTGCTGTTTCTACACGGACCCTCAAATACTGAGCTGACTGTCTGTGTG
>NW_025385840.1:0-4534 GCF_016433145.1 Gracilinanus agilis
ATATTATATATTTATATAGTGTATAAATTATACAGTGTATAAATAAATATATAATAAATATAAAATAGAACAGATTGAATTGAAGATGTCTATAAGACATTTAGCACTGAGAAATTAAGTGATTCGCCCAGGGGCACACAGTCAGTGTGTTTTAGAGGCAAAATTTGAACTCAGGGCTTCCTGACTCTAAAAGTCTCATAATTCACTAAACCATTGTCTCACATCATCAAATTACCTTAGAGAAATTCATGGCTGGTCACGGATCCATTCCTACCAAATCATCCAATAGATATTTATAACAGAAAAAAAATCTTTTGAAAATAATTGTTGTCGAGGAAGTAAGGTAGCACAGTGGAAAGAGTGCCAGGCCTAGAGACAGGAGGTCCTAGATTCAGACATTTCCTAGCCTCAGACACTTCCTAGCTGTGTGATCCTGTTCAAGTCATTCAACCGTGATTACCCAGCCCTTGATGCTCTTCTATCTTAGAACTGATATTAAAACAGAAGGTAAGGGTTTAAAAAAAGAAAAGAAAGAAAAGAATTGTTGTTCTTCCATTAAAAACAACAATTTAAGGTAATGCACTTGAGTAGATATGATTTTGGATCTCCTTCCAAAGAGCTACCTAGTAATTCATACTACTTGGGAAGATTTTCTTCCATGGGAGATGAAGTGAGTAAAGAAGACCATAGCCAAAATGGTAGATTGTACTAGGGATGACTCAAATAGTTGACTTTTACAGAGATGTGCAAACTTTAAAGGGCTATATAAGTGCTAGCCATTATTATTGCTGTTAATCATAAAGAAATGAGCTCCATTAACTCTGAGTGGGAAGTTCCTAAACTCCTTCTTAGGTGACCTGTGAGGTAAATATGCTTTGTAGTAAGGACTCCACTCCTGAATCCTCTCAGATCTTGGAATGGACAATTGGTAGTTATTGTGGGAGGTGACGGATTAAATTGGCTAGTACAACTAGGTCTCCAGCTATTCTTTCTTCACCAAACAAAGCAATCCCAATATAAGAGGATTCTGGGAAAAAGTCAACAAAGAAAGATGCAGAAAAATAATTTCACTTTCAGATGCCAAAGAGTAGAGGAAGATTCAGACATTTTCACAAGCTGTCCTAGGACATGATATTATTGGTTTGCTTCCATGGACGCCATGGCAGAACCTCATGACATTTAGCCAAAAGTATCTTGAGAAGGGGCAGCTGGGTGGCTCAGTGGATTGAGAGCCAGACCTAGAGACGGGAGGTCCTAGGTTCAAATCCGGCCTCAGCCACTTCCTAGCTGTGTGACCCTGGGCAAGTCACTTGACCCCCATTGCCCACCCTTACCACTCTTCTACTTGGAACCAATACACAATATTGACTCCAAGATGGAAGGTAAGGGCTTAACAACAACAAAAAAAAAAGTATCTTGAGCAAATTATATGCCTTCATGAACAGAGTTGCTAGTGTGAGTGTGCAAAATCAAATGCAGAAACACAAGTGGCAGGAGCCATCAGACTTTACTATAAGAAACTTTCCCATACTTCAAATAGAAACTCATTCCGAGAACATTAAAAAAGCCTTTTTCACCTTTTGGCAGGAAGCAGACTCCTTCCCAAATTATTCTTTAGGGATACATTAAAATATCCCCTCCTTTTTTTTTTTTTTTTTTTTTTTTTAACCAAAACTGATCAATGCTGGGAACTACCTAGTTTCCCTAAAGTGAATCTATAAGCACTTCGAGCTCCAAGGTGTGGCTGGACCAAGAAAGAGGTAAGTGAAGCCTGAGAGTTTCTATCTTAATGTTTGTAAAGGTCTGCAAAGATGAGCAGCGCCCCCGAGGTTAAATACAATTATTATTACACAACTGAGCCAGCACACAGAGTTACTTGTGCTCATGCCTGAAATAGGCGTATGTTTTATTCTTGAGGCTGCTTTTGACTTTTCCTTAGAAAACAACATTGTGCTTATTGTTCCAGAAATGGAACAATGGCTGCATTTTTCTGGGGCCAGGGAGTTTTTATCAATGAAATGGATTGTCAGGCAGGGACCAAAGCAGTCACTCTGCTCGATTCCCAGCCCTCTCTTGGGCAGAGCCTTCCACTTGGGCAGAGTTGCTGTAGATGAGACCTTTTGGTTTTCTAAAAGAAAAAAAAAAAAGCCCAAACCACCTGGAGATAGTTCCGTTTCTTTCACCTGCACTCTTTAAGCTCGGGAATGTGATTCTCGATGGCCAGCAGAGATGGGGCCTGTGGATTGTGAGCTCTAGGAAGGCAGGACAAAGAAACAGAATCTCAAGGTTGAAAAAAAAAGAGGTGAACAATTAAAATTTTCTATCTGAAGCCACTTTCCCAGTGAGTAGTTTTCTAGCCTCTTATCAAATACATCCAATGACAGGAACTTTATCTCCTAAGACAACCCATTCCATTGTTGGATGGATCCAATTGTAAGAAACTTCTTTCTTCCTTTGATGCAAAAATGGCCTCCTTTAATCTCTGCTAGGCTCATCGGCTTTCTGTTTGGAGAGAGCACTTACATCTTCGTTCGGTGGCACATTCGATAGAGCACTGGGTCTAGAGTCTTCAAGACTGGCCTCCGACACTAGCTACAGGACCCCGGGCGGGCCACTCAGCCTTGCTGGCCTCGGTTCTCTCGCGTGTAAGATGAGCTGGAGACAGAAATGGCAAACCACTCCAAGAGCCCTTCTAAGAAAACCCCGAATGAGAGGATACCTCGGCGGCTCAGGGGATAGAAAACCAAATCTGAAGACTGGAGGTCCTGGATTCGAATGTGACCTCAGACACTTCCTAGCTATATGAGCCCAGGAAAGTCACTTAACTCCCATTGCTTATCCCTGACCACTCTTCAGCCTTAGACCAATACATAATATTGATTATAAGATGGAAGGTAAGGGTAAAAAACCCCAACCCAAATAGAGTCATGAAGAGTTGGACACAATGAAGTGAAGGAAGAACAACAAATCTTCTTTACCAGGCCAAATGTTCGTTTCTGAATGCCATATTTTATAAAGGATATCAATAAACTCCCGAGGATGGAAACCAAGATGACAATCACAGAAAGATAGAAAAGTGTTTAAAGCTAGTTTGAACAATTCTGCCTGACAACGAAGGGCAAATGCAACAATTTATGATGCATATATTTTGTCTCTTTCTGACAATGTTGTGCTTCCCCTCACTCCTCTGCCCCTGCATGATGTAAGCTCTTTAAGGACAGGGACTTCCATTTTTGTCTTTATATTTCCAGTTGCTAGTATGATTCTTGCACATAGTGGGAGCTAAATAAATATTTGTTATTGAATTATATCTGTCAGGATAGAAAGGACACCTCTGATGCAGTAGAATCACAATGAGTACAGAGGAGCAGAATTTGAATTGGAATCCATTCTGCTTTTACTACTTCCTAACTGTGGGATCTCAGATGAATCACATTAAACTCTCTGGGCCTCAGGGTCCTCATTTGTAAAATGAGGGGGTTAGACTAGATGCTCTCTGAGATTAATTCTAGACCCATGATCCTTGTATTTCATTTAATCAACTCCTTTCTTTTTTTTTTTAAACCCTTAACTTCGGTGTATTGGCTCCTTGGTGGAAGAGTGGTAAGCGTGGGCAATGGGGGTCAAGTGACTTGCCCAGGGTCACCCAGCTGGGAAGTGGCTGAGGCCAGATTTGAACCTAGGACCTCCTGTCTCTAGGCCTGGCTCTCAATCCACTGAGCTACTCAGCTGCCCTCAATCAACTCCTTTCTTGACCATCAACACTAATATAGCATACTTACAAAACACTGTGCTTTGCAAAATGCCTTGAATCTGTTTTCTAATTTTACTTTTAAATAATTCCACTAGATGAGCAAGGTGGGAATTATTATTCCCATTTTACAGATACTTCAAATAGTACTTAAAGACATTTAGTGACTAGCCCAAAGTTCCATAGCTAAAAAGTGGCAGAATCAGGATTCCATTGCAGGTCTCTTGGCTCAATCTGAAACACTTCCCATTATACCAGGCTATATTGCAATTTTGCACAATTATGAAATCATCATATATTTTCTCTGTCACCAGGAGACTAAACAAATTTATATGTAGCCAATTTTGAATGTAAAAGGAAAGGCGAAAAAAATTTAAATCCATTCATTCTTCAGTTATATCTGTAGTTAGAATTAAACAGGATGTCAGAGGTGAAAGGGACTTCAGAGAACATCAAATCCACTGGTACCTGAAAGAGACCATCCCTTATAACATGCTTGACAAGTGGTTGTCCAGCCTCCCTTTTATGACCTCTCTTCAAAACATCTCATTCCATTTGTGCGCAGCTCAAATTGTTAATAAATGTTTCATTATATTAAGCCTTTTTCTGTATTTGTCTCTGTGCCTGCCTGCCTCTCTCTCTCCTCCTTTTTCTCCTCCTCCTCCTTCTTCTTGTCTCTCTTCTTCTTCTTGTCTCTCTCTTCTTCTTGTTCTTCTTGTTCTTCTTGTTCTTCTTGTTCTTCTTGTTCTTCTTGTTCTTCTTGTTCTTCTTCTTCTTCTTCTT
>NW_025385841.1:0-4217 GCF_016433145.1 Gracilinanus agilis
ATATAAATTATATATGAATATAGATAAATTAGATATAGATATTTCAAATTAAATTAAGTCTGAAATTGAACTCAATTTCTTTTTCCTGTTACTGTCCAGGACACCACTATCTTCCCAGTTACCCGGGCTCATAACCTGGATGTTATTTGTGACTTCTTACTCCTCTTCCATCTCCTGCCCCCAAAATGCTCGGTTGTCAGTTCCTCTTGTCTTTACCTCCTTTCTGCAAAAAGTCTTCCCTGGTCACTTTCATGGTTGGTGCATTCCCTCTGAGACTTCTTCCACTTTATGTCATATCTATCTTGTATGTAGGAAGCTATTGGCGTTTTGTCTCCCCCACAGCTCCCCCACAGCTCCTTAAGGCAAGGAATATTTCTGCATTTTGTTTACATATCCAGCACTTAGCACAATGCCCAGCATATAGTAAATTATTAATAAATGCTTGCTAACTTAACTACCAGTATTCTTGTAATTTCACCTCTGAGTGATGTCTTATATCTCCTACCTTACTCTATTCCCACCTTTTTGTTGTTCAATCACTTTGACTCTTCCAACCCCATTTTTCTTTTGGGTTTTCTTGGCAAAGACACTGGGAGTAGTTTGCCATTTCCTTCTCATTTTATAGATTAGGAAACTGAGACAACCAGGGTGAATCAACTTACCCAGAGTCCCATAGCTAGTAAATCTCTGATGCTGGATATGAATTCAGGTCTCCCTGACTCCATGCCCAGTGCTCTCTCCACTGCTCCATATAGCTATCCACTCTCACTCATGTAATAAGTAGTATCCTGATATGTTTTTGCTACCTGCTCTCTCTCCTCCCCACTAATATCTAAGAATAATAGAGTGTTTTAAAGTTTGCAAATATATTATTTCATTTGATCCTTAAAATTACCCTTTGGAACGACTACTACAATGATCCCTCACCTATTGCAGGATTTACATTCCAGAGACCCCTGAGATAGGTGAAAATCTGTGAAGTAGTGGTGTTATAATTATTTTATTATTTATATATATTTTAAGGCTTTATAAACTCTTCTCACCATCCTATAAACCTTTTCCACACTCTTATTAACCTTTCCCACATGCTTATAAACACTGAGCCAAACAATGCCCAGGATACAGAACACAGCGCTGTGGTTGGTCACCTTTTATTTCATCAGCCAATAGTATGCCATGTACAATCTCACTTTAGCAAACTTGGGCAAAAAGTAGTGACTTAAGTACTACATTTCCACTGTGTACAGTATGGTATTCATCTGCAAAATCCTGTGATATAGCGAAAACTCCATGATACAGAATTAGATATGTATTTTTTAAAACCCATGATACAATGAAGCCTCAATAAGTGAACCTCAATATAGCGAGGGACAACTATATCCTTATTTAGCAGGGGAAAAAATTGAAGCCAAGAGAATTTAACTGATTTGCTAGTCTGTGGCTGAGGCAGGATTTGAATATAGAACTCTTCAAATGCAAATCCAGTGCTCCATTTACTGTACTACACAGTAGCCATTTTACTTCAATTTTCATTCAGTAGTCTGACTGATTAATCATTCTTATGCAAAGGTCTCTTCCTAATATTTCTCAGCTTAAAAATCTCAAGTGACTCCCTTTGATCTATGCAAAGCTTATAATTTTTCTTGGCATTCTAGGCCCTCTATAATTTTGTACCATCCAACATTTCCTGCCTTCTCTCATATTATTCTTGTCCATGTATCCTGTTTCCATCTCCTGAACATGTACTATAGTCTCCTGTTTCTGTCAAAGTTTATACTTTCCCTTAATTCTGAAATAGTCTCCCTCCCCCTTTTTACCTGCTGACTCCCTACATATCCTGATTCATCACTTCCTAGAAGGGTTTCCATGATCTCCTGTCAGTGACAGTGGTCTCCTTCAGACCTCATCTCAAAAAGCCTTTTGTTTTTGCCTTCTTAATATTCTCATCATGTTATATTGCATTATATTATTTTATTAGAATTATATTAATTAGGTCAGATCGTATTACATAATTTTATATCATATATCAGTCATTTGGTATATTAAAATTGTATCTTTTTTTCTGGCCCCTAATAACCTCTTCCCCCTCTAATCATTAAGATGAGCAGGAAACAAGACTACAAAGGGGAACCTAGACCTCATATACAAACTGTCCCAAATATCAAAGGAGCATAATTTACACTAGCTATGTGATCCTGGGTAAGTCACTTCACCCTGTTTGCCTCTGTTTCCTGATTCATAAAATGAGCTGGAGAAGAAAATGGAAAAATATTCCAATTTTAACTTTGCCAAGAAAATGCTAAATGGGATCATGAAGAATTGGCTACAAATGAATAATAAAAATCATATATTAAATAAAATTCACATCCTGGCAATATGTGCCTAATCAGGGGAATCCATCTAGGTGCTCCTCATCAAGGTTTTTGGTTCTATGATATGTAAATTCCATATATCTACTATTCCAGACGTATAGAACATTAAAAAAAAAGTGTTGATGACTTTGGAATGATGTCTTTGAAATTTTACCTATAACTCTGAGATGATATGGATATGTTAATGAACTAATCACAAGGATGAGAGTTGGTCTGTTTTCTCAATAACCCTATAAAGGGGTGGAGCCAAGACAGCAGCTTAGTAACAGTGAAAGCTGAAACCACTTCAAGAATCCTCCCCAAAACCTTATAAAAATGAGACCTCCAGCTCCTCCCCCCACTCCTCACACCACTTTCCATCCTTATCTGGGTGCCCATGCTACTTTAGTGCTACTAACTCTAATTCATAACTTATTGTTTTTCAGTGGTATGAGACTTTTATGACTTCATTTAGGGTTTCTTGGCAAAGACAGTAGAATGGTTTGCCATTTCCTTCCCCAGTTAATTTTACAGATGAGGAAACTGAGGCCAACAGGGTTAAGTGACTTGCCCAGGATCATACACCTAGTAAATGTCTGAGGCTGGATTTGAATTCAGGAAGATGAAACTTCCCGACTCCAACCCTGGCTCTCTATCTACTGTGCCACCTAACTACCTCAATCCATGATTAGGTGTGTAACACTCTGTCTCTCCCTCTCCCTACCCTCTTCCCCATGTTGCCTGCTTTTCTTCACCATCCCATACCTGTCCCTATCTCCTCTCTGCCTCTATATCACTTTTTGCCACTTGTCTCTGTCTTTCTGGGCTTTTGCTCTCATACCGTCTGTGTCTAATTAAAGTGTGATTGATGCCCCATTTCCCACTGCCAATTTGTGATCTTTCCCAATGAGTATGCAAAGAACTGGGTTTGCCTGACCTCATTTCATAATTTTATAAATTAATTATCAATTCACTTTGCATATTAGACTGTGGAGTCACAAAGATTTTGGGTCAAATCTTAACTTTGATATGTGTTTGCTCTGTGACTGTTGGCCAATCACTTCATCTCTATTGCCTCATAAAACTTTTTAGTATTTGTCTACTAAGTGTACAAAATGATACTTGGGCTGGAGTCCTCATTGGTGGTAGAAACCTACACTGGAAGTTCCTAATATCGAAGAAATTACAAATCTTTTGTGGTTTTGCATGCACTTATTTGTATCTGTATCCTTTGCCTATACCAAATCAGTTGGGTAAATTTGGAAAGCTAATAGGGATTTCCTGGGGATTAAAACATTGTCAAAGCTCAGAAAACTGAAAGGAAGCAGTTGGACTTCATAGATATCTACCTAAAAAGTCTTCTATCCCAACCCCCAACTTGCTAGGGAGGAGAAAATTAAAAACTTGGCATGCTTCTTCAGAAAAGTTTTCCACCTGGACACAGAAAATCCCCCTTTCCTAGAAGCCAAGCCTCTAGCAGGGTGGAATGTCTTGTACCCATAAGCAGACTAAGATACCATTTATAATTTACACACCCCCTTTTTCCTTTTATCAAATGCCCAGATGGCATGTATTCTCTAAGTGAACCATATTAGTTGTATTCTACATGGATATTTTCACTGAAAATCTTCTCTTCTGTCTCTCCCCTTCATGCTTTCTCACAGGGAAAGGGCTTACTTGAATGCTTTTGTGGGAGGATTAAAATGAAATCTTCTACTCAAAAATCCTTCCCACATATTCCCCCTGCAGCTAAAGGAGCTGACAAGTTAAAGTTACTGGGACAACCTTTGATCAGCTATTCTCCTGCCCTTGTACACACACTCCCAATCCTCTCTCTCTCTCTCTCTCTCTCTCTCTCTCTCTCTC
>NW_025385842.1:0-2466 GCF_016433145.1 Gracilinanus agilis
CTTCCTTTCATTTTTGATAGTGGTAATTTGTTTTTTCTTTCCTGTTTAAACCAAATTTACCAATGTTTTATCTATTTTATTTTTTATCATAAAATTAGCTCCAAGTTTATTAGTTCAATGTTTTCTTAGTTTTTATTTCATTAATCTCTCATTTAATTTGGGGTATTTCCATGTTTGTGTTTAATGGGGGATTTCTAGTTTGTTTTTCTACTTTTTTTTAGTTGTATGTCCAATGTATTTATCTCCTTTTTCTCTATTTTATTGATATTAATGTTAACAGATAACATTTTCCCTAATCACTATTCTGTCTGCACGTCTTCAATTTTTTTTTGTTCTTATTGTTATCATTCTCTTTAATGAAATTATTTATAATTTCTATTTTTGTTCTTTGGCCCAGTAATTTTTAAGTAATAGATTTCTTAGGTTCTAAGTAATTTTAATCTACCTTTCTATAGTCCTTTACTTAATATAATATTTTATATTATCATCTGAAAAGTATGCACTTAATATTTCTGCTTTTCTGCATCTGGCTGTGAGGTTTTTAAGCCCTAATAAATGATCAAATTTTGTATTCTGTTCCACTAAGGAAAAAGATATATTTCTTTCTATTAAAATTCTGTTTTCTCCAGAAGTCTATATAATCAAAATTTTCTAAAATTCTATTTATCTTCTTAACTACCTTATTGATTATATGTTTGTTAGATTTATCTAGTTCATACAGGAAAAATTTCTGATTCCTCACTAATATAGTTTTGCTGTCTCTTTCTGGTAACTCATTTACATTATTCTTTAGGAATTTGGATGCTATCACATTTTTACATATATGTTTAGTATTGATATTAAATCAGTGCCTATTGTTCCTTTTACCAAGATGTAGTTTCCCTGTTTATCTCTCTTAATTAAGTCTGTTTTTTGCTTTTACTTTGAGATCATAATTGCAACCTCAACTTTTTTTTTTACACTTGAAGCAGAGATACATAAACAAAACAAAAATGAAGGACTGGAGGAAAATCTATTATGCTTCAGCTGAAGGAAAAGAAAAAAGCAGAATTCTACCATATATCCTTATTGATTTTGTTAAATATTTTCCAATTACATCTCAATGTGTTTCAAGCAGTACTCAGGAGGTTATGAGTCACATATAACCATCAGGCAAAGGGCTTGACACCATTAATTTGGTCCAAAACTTATTTTCAAGTAAAAAAGGAATCACAAAGAGATAGTGTAATTGTAGAAAAAACTTTCAAAATCATTTATACCCTTTAACCGAACAGGACTAAGTTTGTGTTCTAAAGATATTAAAGATGGGGGCAAGGGAAGGAGCTACTTGTAAGAAATATTTATAACAGCTCTTTTTGTGGTGTCAAAGAACTGGAAATTGAAGAGATATCCATCAATTGGAGAATGGCTGAACAAGTGATATATGACTATAATGTAATACTATTGTGCTAAGTAAAAGATAATTCTAAGAAACTTCAGTATGTATTCATTGTTTAATGCCTCTGCAAAACTATATTCTCTGACTACAGTCTTATTAGATAATCAATATGTAGTGATAAGTTGCAAAGAATAATCCCTGTTTTAATTGTGTGGAAAGGGTTTTGTAGTTGTGTTCATATAATTCCTGTGTTTGTTTTGGTAGATAGATTCCTAAGTATTTTATATTGTCTAGGGTGATTTTAAATGGAATTTCTCTCTCTAACTCTTGCTTCTGCACTGTGTTGGAAATATATAGAAATGCTGATGATTTATGTGCATTTATTTTGTATCCTGCAAATTTGCTAAAGTTGTTGATTATTTCCACTAGCTTTTTAGTTGATTCTCTAGGATTTTTTAAGTAGACCATCATATCATCTGCAAAGAGTGATAGCTTAGTCTACCTTCAATTTCTTTTTCTTCTCTAATTGCTACTGCTAGTGTTCCTAGTACAATGTTAAATAATAGAGGTGATAATGGGCATCCTTGTTTCATGCCTGATGCTATTGAGAATGCTTCTAAATTATCCCTGTTGCAGATGATGTTTGTTGATTGTTTTAGATATATACCATTTATTAATTTTAGGAAAGGCCCTTTTATTCCTATACTTTCTAGTGTTTTCAGTAGGAGTGGATGTTGTATTTTGTCAAAAGCTTTTTCAGCATCTATTGAGATAATCATATGGTTTTTGTTTGCTTGCTTGTTGATATGGTCAATTATGTGGATGATTTTCCTAATGTTGAACCATCTTTGCATTCCTGGTATAAATCCCACCTGATCATGATGGTGATGGAATACTTTTGTGCTAAAAGGAATAATAAACTGGAAGAATCCCATGTGAACTGGAAAGACCTCCAGGAATTCATGCAGAGTGAAAGGACCAGATCCAGAAGAATATTATACACAGAGACTGATACACTGTGGTAAAATCGAATGTAATGGTCTTCTGTACTAGCAGCAATGCAATGACACAGGACAGTTCTGAGGGAT
>NW_025385843.1:0-5333 GCF_016433145.1 Gracilinanus agilis
AGGTTTATCCTCGCGCTCAGTGTCTGTCTGCGGTCTATTGGCTCCTGAGGTCTGAGTTCTGGTTTTTTCCAAGGTCAAGCCCCCTGGTGGACCCCCTTGCTTGATCCTCTGCAGGAGATTCCTTTACAAGTCTCAGGGCGCTGCTTCCACAGTCGTATACCCGTCTGCACTGGTTCCCCACTCAGGTTTTCAGAGCTTTAGTTCCTGGCTGTGTCTGCCTCCACCCACGCCTCCACCCTTGCCTGTGCTCTCAGCCCGCGCTCTGCGCCCAGCGTCCTCTCTCTGCTCCCGCGCTCAGATTTTGCGTGCGTTCTTTGGCTTACTGAGGTCCTAAATCTTGCTGCTCTCAGGAACAGGTCCCGGAGCTGCCAATGACTCGATGGGTGCCCCAAACTTGCTCTATTTCTTTTTAGCTGGCTTTGGCACTACAGATGTTGTGTGTGGAGGGCGTGGGGGTGGGGTGGTTGTAGACTGGACCAGGAGTCAGGCAGACCTGAATACAAATCTGGTTTGAGGCACTCATAACCCTCAGTTTCCTTACCTATTAAATAGTGCTAATAAGTGCATCTACATACAGATAATACCTATAAAGAACTTAGCACAGTGCCTGGCAGAAGAACAGTAAGGGTTAGGCAATGAGGGTTAGGTAATTTGCCAAAGTTCACCTAGCTATGAAGCATTTGAGGTCAGTTTTGAATCTAGGACCTCCAATCAACAGGCCTGGTGCTCTATCCCCTGAACCACCTCAACTTCTGGATAAGATGGCCCCAGAATAGAAGTAAGACTCTACCTCTCCTATCCACCAACCAATATAGTGCCTCAAAAGGACAAAGCCCAAATCAGATGAGTGAAGGGGTTCCACTGTAGGGAACAGCATTGAAAGTAGATAGAGTTTTGTGCATTTCCATACTAAAAAGAAGGTAAAATTACTCCTGCTAAAATGTGAGCTCACTACGTCTCCCCCACTCCACCTGCAATGCCAGTTAGAGGGAGTGTGGGGCAACCTCGAGGTTCTTGGAGGACTGGTTGAGGACAACACAGACTTAGCCCTAAAAGCAGGGATACTTGGGACCCCAGGAGGCTGAGGAATAGAGAGCTTGGGTGCATAGACAGGGCAGGACTACATACAATAGACATCACTGTGGAGACTCCAAATATAGCCTCAGGGCAAAAACCTATCTGGGGTTCAATACAAAGCCTACCCTCCTCACTCATATTTATACTGGGTAGTCTCTAGCTCTCTACTGCATATGCAAATAATGAATTCTTTTTCTCAACATTCAAGGCCCTTCCTTTTCAACCTAATTTCCCAACACTCTCTCTTACACTCATTACACTCTAGGCAAATTGGATTATTCATTATGTAGAGAAGTGTTATGGGCTGTCACTGGGAGGTGACTTGAAGGGATGTTAATAGAGAGAGGAATTCTCTTCCAACAATCCCCCCTATGATTCGTTGGGGAGACTAGGCACGTTAATCTCCTCAAATCCTCAACTGGGGAGATTTCAGTATGCTCCTCTCCCAATAGAATCACAAGGGAGATAGTTGGAAGAGAATTCCTCCCTCTATTAACATCCCTTTGTTTTAAGTCACCTCTCAGTGACCTGGAGGTCATTTACCACTGAGATATGCAGCTATAAACAAACCCTTAGGAAAAGGAAGTTGAGAACAATGAGATGGGAAACTGATCCCACAGGCACTACATCCCTGGGTGGTGCCAGGAAAATTACGAAACTATGATTGGTTCCTGACATTTGACATGTGAGAGTTAGTGGGTGGAGAAAACTGCGTATAAGAGGATACCCAGCAGGAAGTAATCATCTTTTTCTGGCTGGAGCTTGGAACCTGAAGGAACCCTTGGAGGTCATGATCTTCAATCCATCATGGCAGCCAATAGAGTAGTAAGCTAAACAATTCTCTACCTTTTTCCTACCTTTCCCTCTCTTTACTATTGTTACTTTGATTTAATACAGTTATTAAAGCTACTAGCAGCTTCATAATTTAATTTTAACTAATACAGGGGAAAGAACAATGGACCTAGTGTCAAGAAGACCTGGGTTCAAATCTCTTTTTGAATTCTCCATTTCTCAGCCTTTTCATCTATAAAACTAGTACAATTTGTAGACATTAAAGCCTGGAGAAGTCTATACTATGATGATGTGCCATTCTTTCTAACCTATAGGTGTTTGCTCACCCCTACCTGTCATCTTCTTTCTCCCCCCTTTTCTTTTTTTTGAAACCCTCACCTTCTGTCTTAGAATCCATGTTGGTTCCAAGGCAGAAGAGTGGTAAAGGCTATGTGACTGGGGTTAAGTGACTTGTCCAGGGTCACAAAGCTAGGAAGTGTCTTAGGATAGATTTAAACCCAAGACCTTCCATCTCTAGACCTGGCTCTCAATCCACTGAGCCATGTAGCCGCCTCTCTTAGGATCACTTCTAAGACACAAAAGCAGTAGAGCTAGGCAGTAGGGGTTAAGTGACTTGTCCAGTGTCACACAGCTAGGAAGTGTCTGAGGCTAGACCCAAACCCAGGATCTCCTGTCTTCAGGCTTGGGTCTTTCTCTGAAGTCTACAAACGCTTCTAGTTCTCTCCCATATCAAGCAACAATCATCCTTCAACAGACCCTACCATCCCTACAACTAATACATATTATCTCTTCCCACTTTCACATCCAAATGCCTAGAAAGGAGTGTTTCCTACCAGACTGTATTCCTCTGGATTTCTCCATAGTGACCTAGAAACCTCATCATTCTGGAGCATCACTTTGGCTTTGGAGCTCACACCTTGGAAAAACCCTCAGTCCCTGGGGCCCCTCCCTCTGACCAGACAGCTCCTCCCTCTCTGTCACTATTCATGCTAATGACTGCTAATCTTTTTCCTTTTGTCCCATGAATCTCTTTGATTCTGGTCCCTTCCAACCTGGCAGATCTGGATTGCACCCATTCAATGTGAGCCTGACTCTCCCCTGGCCAGGCCTTTTTCTGGTCTTCTTTCTACTTTCTCTTTCACTTGCTGATCACATAGAGTTCCCCCAAATCTCCAAATTCACCCCAATCTCTTTCCTAAGCACCAGTCCTGCAGAGCCACTACCTGCCTGCTGGCCACCTTATCAGAATGATCCCTGACCAGATTCAAGTCAACATGGACAAAAGGGAGCCAGCCCATGCTTTCCCTCAAACTCTTCCCTCCTCAGTAATTACAATCTTCCTTTTTCCTCACCCTTCACCTTATGTCAGTTACTATGTTTTGTCAGTATTGCCTCTGCAGCATCGATTACTAAAAGGTTGTTGAATTGAGAGGGAAACTGAGGCCCAGATGGGGGAAGCCAATTCCCGAAGGTCCCCCAAACCTCCAAGAGGACTCATCGGTGATCTCAGAATATATAGCTCCAATGTCTAACACAGACAGCATCTTGGCCAAGATCATACACTTATTAAGTAGCAGAAATGGGATTTGAATCCTGGGCAGCTGGGGTGTGATGGGTTTAGAATAAGTCTCAGTTGGATTTCTCTAAGTGTGAGTTTAATTAACTCTTTTGGAGCCTTGATTTCCTCATCCTTAAAAGTAGGGCTTAACTGAGATTGAAAGTCCCATCTCTTCTCTGACTACAAATCCATTATTCTTTTTACTACCCTGTGCTCTGGATGTCTCCTCTTCCTTGAGACCTTGAGAACTCTCTTTAGCACAGCCCACTGAGCCACCAGAAAAAAGTACTTTGTGAGATGGTAAATTGTCCTCAGGCCCTTTAATAGTGGTAGTGAAGGGAGATCCTAGATTGGAAAGGAAGATAATTCACCTTATTTTAAGTGGTACCTCCTCTATAAGTTGGTTTTCTTCTTCCCCTGAATTACACTGATTGGTTGTTTTTAGTTTCCACCAAATTCAGGACTGATTCATTTCATGAACCCTCCAGCCAGAGTTTCTTGCCAACCTCTGCTTTATTTTACTAGCAGCTGCCCAAGAGATAGCGCTTTTAGATATCCCCACAATTCTCTGAGGGGGAATCAACAATTTTCCTATACCATTCAAGATCCCTTCTTCATATTTTAGGACTCTTGCCCCAGGGTGGGAGGTGGAGGCAGCAGTGAGGGGATAGAGGGGAAAAGGTTTTGATTAAAAGAGATTCCTAGGGCCCTTTGGAGTCAGCTATCAAGGACCCCAACTCCCAAGATAAGACTATACTTGCCCAAATTGCTCAAAAGGTAAAGATGTCCATTTCTGCTGCCCCAAATCGATATGGATTCTGAGGAGACTTAGAATCTCAGATTTCTGAAAGTGGAAGAGACCTGAGTGCTGAACTTGACAAGCCTTTTCTTGAAGCCCTCCACTTCTTCACAACTCTAATTGCAAAGTGATTTTTTATTGGCGCTAAGTTTAAATTGGCCTGTTTGCAACTTCCATCCATTGTTTTTGGTTCTGCCTTTTGGGGCCAAGCTGAACAAAGCTAATCCCTCTACCCTGGAATAGCCCATGCCCAAAATACTTAAAGACATCTCCCATCGAAGTTTTCTGCTTTTTCACTTTAAATATCCCCATTTCCTTCAACCCATCCTCCTAATGGCATGTAATAAAGGCTATTCCCACCATTCTGGTTGCCCATCTTTGGATGTTATTGTTGGGCCATTCAGTTTTATTCAGCACTATGTGAACCCATGGAGTATAGCTATCCATGAGGTTTTCTTGGCCAGGATACCGGAGTGGATTGTCATTTCCTTCGCCCCTAGATCAAATGGATCCTTTTGACTTTTGAAAAACTTGAGGCCAGAGAGGTTTAAGTGACTTGTCCAAGCACACAGAGGTAGAAGTCAAAGGCAGGATTGAAACCAGGTCCTCTGATTCAAAATCTAGTGCTCTCTCAAGGCTTTTGCATGAACAAAATTAATTTCTCCAAAACAAGAAGAAATGATAAACATTATAAAAAATACTTTACATTGAACTTTTCCAATGGAAAAGCTATAGGAAACTGACACAAATCTAGGAGACTGAGCCATTTCCCAATAGAGAGTCAAAGAAATGAACAGTTTTTGTTTTTGAAACCCTTACTTTCTGCCTTAGTAACAATTCTAAGACACAAGAGTGGCAAGGGATAGGCAATTGGGGTTAAGTGACTTGCCCAGGGTCATACAGCTAGGTAGCTATCTGAGGCCAGATTTGAACCTAGATTCTCCTGAATCCAGGCCTGGTGCTCTATCCATTGTGCTACCTAGCTGCCCCTGAAATAAACAGTTTAAAAAAGAAAAATGCAAACTATCAACAATAATATGAAAAGGGTTCAAAAGTACTGATGATAAAAATCAAGACTTAAACAACTATTAGTTGTTAAGTTTGCTC
>NW_025385844.1:0-3461 GCF_016433145.1 Gracilinanus agilis
GAGCTGCTTCTTACTCTGCCGCCATCTTAACCCGGAACCTGGTTTTGGTTTTAAAAGATTGCTTTATTGCAAAAATGAATAATATGGAAATAGGTAATAAGTGATAACATTTGCATAACCCAGTGGAACGCTTATTGGCTCTGGGAGGGGAGGAGGAAGAGGGTGTCCATATGGATTCCATGTAGACAAGAGGAGGGAAAGAAAATAAATCATGGAAACATGGAAAAATATTTTTTAAAAATAAAATAAAGGAAGCCAGGGGAGGCAGAGGTGGAGATGAGGAGGGAAAGCATTCCAGGTAGGAAGAACAACTAATAAAAATGCCTGGAGATGGAGCATCTTTAAGGAACAATAAAGAGGCCAGTTTTACTTGGTCACAGAGTATGTGGAGATAAGTAAAGCAAAAGAAGCTTTGAATACCAAACACAGGATTATCCATTTGATCTTGGAAGTGACAGGGAGCCATTGGAGTTCTTAGAATAGAGGGGGGCCACAAAATAGCCAAATCTGTACTTTAGAAAGATGTCTGACAGATGAGTGGAGAAGGATGAATTGGAATGGGGAGAGACTTGAGGAGGGAGATCAATCAGCATGCTTTCGGAATAGTCCAGTGAGATGATGAGGGCCTGCACCGGAGTGGTGGCGATGTCAGAGGAGAGAGGGGGGTGAATTCGAGAGATGTTCTCAAGGTAAAATTGACAGGCTTTGGGAACAGCTTGGATATAGGAATGAGAGAGAGAAAGAAGTTGACAAAACCTAGCTTGGGAGCCTCGGTGACTAGGTAATAGGAAGAGGGGAAGGTTTGGGGAAAATATAATGAATTCCATTTTGGGCAAGTTTTAGTTTAAGACATCTGTGGGACATCCAGTTTGAGATGTTGAACGGACAGTGGAAAATGTGAGTCTGGAGGTTAGGAGATAGGTTAGGACTGGATAAGTAGATCTGAGAATCATCAGCATAGAAACAGATAATAATTAAATTCATGGCAGCTCATGGGATCACCAGCTAAAACAGTATAGAGAGAGAAGAGAAGATGGCCCTGGAGAGAGCCTGGGGAGACCACCATGGTTAGTGGACATGACCTGGATAATGATCCAGCAAAGGAAACTGAGATGGAGAGGTCTGACACAGGGGAAGAAAAGAAGGAAAGAATAATGTCATAAAAACTGAGACAGAAGGGAATTTCCTGGAGAAGAGGGTGATTGACAATGTCAAAGGCTTCAACCCTGTGGAGAAGAATGAGGATTGACAAAAGGCCATTAGATTTGGCAATTAAGAGATCATTAGTAACTTAAGTGGTCTATATGCTGTCCTATTGCATTAAATGCCTTTCCTTTGAACTAAATGTGTTCTCTGGATGACTATTAAAAGTATGCTGTTGGGGGGCAGCTGGGTGGCTCAGTGGATTGAGAGCCAGGCCTAGAAATAGGAGGTCCTGGGTTCAAATGTGGCCTCAGACACTTCCCAGCTGTGTGCCCTTGGGCAAGTCACTTAACCCCCATTGCCTAGCCTTACCACTCTTCTGCGTTGGAGCCAATACACAGTATTGACCCCAAAATGAAAGGTGAGGGTTTAAAAAAAAGTATGCTGATGGAGATTTGTGAGCTATGGGTTTCTAGTAAGTGTGGCCCACAGAATGGATACCTTGAATCTGTGATAATCTGATTTTTTTGAGGGGGGGGAGAAGCACAGATGAGGAGTGCTGGAATTGCTCAAATTGACTAAGGCAATAGATAAGAGAGTCCTGGGCTTGTAATGAGAAAGACTTAACTTCAAATCTGCTGTTTCAGACATCTACTAGCTATGTTGACAAATTACATTTGCTATCAGTTTCCCCAGCTGTAAAATGGGAAGAAAACAACAGCACTTGCCTGACAAGGTCATTGTGAGGATGAAAAGAGACAAACTTTAGTATGCCTTAGTGTGTTACATCTCTCAGGGTTATCCAGTGAAATCTTAAATATGAAAGCATTCTGAGAACTAGAAAGCCTGCTATAAATGCAATGTGTTGCTACTATTTTAAAGAATTTTAAAAATTAAAAAAAAATGTAAAGAAGCCCCCCAAAGGGGGCAGCTGGGTAGCTCAGTGGATTGAGAGTCAGGCCAAGAGATGGGAGGTCCTGGGTTCAAATGTGACCACAGACACTTCCCAGCTGTGTGACCCTGGGCAAGTCACTTGACCCCCATTGCCCACCTTTACCACTCTTCCACCTATAAGCCAATACACAGAAGTTAAGGGTTTAAAAAAAATAAAAAAGAAGCCCCCCCAAAGCGATGAATTTCTAATGCCTCTAATCAGGCACTGTGGCAGCTAAGAAGGGGTTATTTTTTCTTTTCTTTTGTTTTGTTTTTTATCCAGGGTGTCCTTCCTGGTACCCTTAAAGCTCTATTCACAAAGGATAGCTCAACCTCTCTCTAAATAAGGCCAGCTCTTTCCCCAACATGGTGAAGTAAGAAAATAACATTTGACAGAAGCCCGTAACACTCGGCTTTGAATCCTGGCCCTGATGCTTACAGTTTGACTTTGGGCAAAACAATTCGTTGTTCTTTGCCTGTAAGTTCGCTAGAAATATCGTATTTCTATTTAGTAAATCAATGTTATATTTGGTTCACGTGGCAAAGGATGACAAAGCTGTTTAAGATGGGGGGGAAGAATGTATAATTGCAAAGTAATAAATAACCACGAGATGGAGCCATTGTCTGTCCCTCAGCAGTAGAGGACTTGGCCGCTCTGACAGAACCAATGATCTTGAGAAGAGGAATCCTGGGAAATCTGTCATGTAATCCAGCATCCACATAAGCTAACTCAGCCAGGCCTCTAGCCTTTTCTTAAATATCTGAAGGGAAAGGGATCCCAGAAGATCCCTCGACAAAGCAGTCAGTGATAATTCTCAACGTCACAAATATCCCCTTCTTTCCCACAGGAAAATGTCTTCCTTTACAATTTAAAGGATAGTCCTCTTCCTGTTTGAGCCACAGGGCTTTAAATGGAATATAAGCTCTGACAATGGTCTCATCCTGGAAAAGCTTGGAGTATGGGCCCTGGGATGAACTGTGTGGTTGTCATCCGAGGGCCAACCTAGCTAAGTTTGGAGAGGCTCCCCACCAGGTTGGCCTGCAGGACTAAGAATGTGTCAGCTGCCACAAAAACCCATCTGCTATGCCATCAAAGGACTGGAAATTTGTGGAAGGGAAACCTGACAGATGATACTGAAGACCCTCGATGTACCTCTCCATCCAGATGAAAAATTTGTGTCCTGGCTGGGGAAGGTTGGAAATGCACCTATGTGATCATTCTTAGTTGGCTCTGCTCTTAGAAAAGAAACCAGGGGGGCAGCTGGGTAGCTCAGTGGATTGAGAGCCAGGCCCAGAGATGGGAGGTCTTGGGTTCCAATCCGGCCTCAGACACTTCCCAGCTGTGTGACCCTGGGCAAGTCACTTGACCCCTACTGCCTACCCTT
>NW_025385845.1:0-1070 GCF_016433145.1 Gracilinanus agilis
AGGACCTCCTGTCTCTAGGCCTGACTCTCACTCCACTGAGCTACCCAGCTGCCCCATCAACATTCATTTTTCAAAAATGTGAGTTCCAAATTCTCTCCTTTCCTTCTCTCCTCCCTGAGATGGCAAGCAATTTGGTATTGGTTATACCTGATATATATTTAAAAGAAACAAAAAGTTCTATGCTTCCTAGTAGTTCCTTTTTGCAGCCTGCTTTCTCAAGAGGTAGAGCTGTCCCCACTTGCCCAGGATGGCATGGTGTCAAAAGGAAAACAAATCTAATCTTATCCACAATAGTCTGAGATGACAGAGTCTGGTGGATAACTCTTCTTTCAAGAAATTAATCTTTAGATATTAGGAGATGGGCCAGGGAACTAAGGGGGCCGTTTGGCCAAACATGTTTACAAAGGACACAGTCTGCATTTTTTGAACATTGCAGAAAAAAGAAGACATTTAATACTCTTCAAGGAATGAACCACCTTTTGAAATTCATGGCAAGGCCCCAGGGAGTTTTCCTGGGCTATGATAAACCTGATTCTTTTGTTAACAGACCTTCCACCTCTGCTTCTTTGACACTTACCTGATTGAGAACTCTCTGTCACCATCTTGGTTTCTACAGTAGCCTTCTTGGGGATGGGGAGCGTGTTGGAAGAGTTCCGGGTAGGACTCGCACTGGCTGATCTGCTCCCCTTGAGCAAACGTTTCACATCGTCTAATTCTGTCCCTGGACAAGAATCCAGACACCTCATTAGTCCTAAGGTTCCTCCCTAACCCCAGCTGCCACAGGGGATATTTGGTATAGCTGACTGTTTGGGAAGAAGGCACTTGGGGATCCACAGGACCATTTTTGGAAGGTCTGCTGAGCTCTGCATAGGTGGGGTCTAGATTGTGATTTATTGGTATAGGAAACACCTCTTTAGTAAACTCCTGTTAAACCAATCCACCCTCAATATTGCAGTGTCTCTAGGGATGATTTGAAGTTGATCAAGAAAATGCCCAAGAAGCAGAGGCCCAAGTTTCTTAGGCTTTCTCTCATTCTCTTCCCTCTCTCATTCTTTCTTCTCTCTCTCCTC
>NW_025385846.1:0-3749 GCF_016433145.1 Gracilinanus agilis
AGGACATCCTAAATCTGGCAGTAGGGAAAGCAGATTATCTAGAAGTTATATCTCCTGATGCTTAGGAAGCTATATAGCTCATTATTGGCATACTTAACCTAGTCCTAAGGTTCCTCGACCTTTTTTATTTTTTTTTTTCAGGGGAGAACGTGAACACAGACCCCCGACTACCACAAATTATGCAGTCGAGTTTCCCACATTTGGAGAAATTGCAGGGGTCAGGCGGTCCAGAGCCTCGCCCTGGGGAAACCACCTTTGTGATCATGTAATGCGCCCCCTTCCAGGTAAGTACCTCGCCATTTTTATTTATTTATTTATTTGTTTGTTTGTTTGTTTATTTTGTCGTGACCCCCTTTGACAGCCCAGTGAAGACTATAGACCTTTCCACAAAATACTACTATTTTTCCCCCCTTTAAATTCTTAAATGTTCGATTTCATTTAGACCTTGGTAGAAAGAAAGATGTCATTTTCTTCCCATCCAAGTTCCCAGATTTCCTGGCATCTATCCCGGGCGAAGAAGCCTGACCTGGTCTATGTTTTGTCTTCGATCATTAGAGAGATCCCTGTACTTCATTATGAGCCGTTTGTAAGGGAGGGAACCCGGAGAATATAATCAGAGAAGAGCGCTCCCAAAGCCAGCATTCCACAAGGCTAATGTTGCAGAAAACACCTTGGCTTCATCCTGCTGCCGTGGAATTGCAAGTAATTGCTGCTGGTTTCTGGGGGAAACAGACATGTGAGAAGTCTGCAGCTGGGGCTTATCATTGGCCACTGCAGTCTACTGCAGTCTGAGAAGGGTTGTTGGGTGTTGTTTTTTTTTTTTTCAATCATCCGCCTGCCCTCTAGCGACCATAAGCGGGCATAGCAGGTTCCTGGAAATGGAGCGACCAAGTGTGCTTCCATGAACTTGGGAAAGGAGAAAAAGCCACTGTCGCCATTGCTTTTGTTAAACCCTGAAAAGCCACCTGCTTTGGAATTTTGTACAAAAACGCCACTTGTGGGCCACCAAGAGCAAAACAGGCAACTGTCGACCAAAGACTTAGCTTGACACTTTGTTTTCTGAAAAGAGGTACTGATGCAATAAAGACAAAATAGAAGACCTCGGGAGCTTGCATATTTCTGGGGACGAGGGTGGGGTGGGGGTGAATATATGACATGTGCATAGATAAATATAATATGTAGTGAGCAGCAATAGGAGTCCGTCCAGGAAAGATTCGGAGGAAATGATCTGGGGATATTTGCAAAAGCACAGAAAACTTTCAGCTGGAGAGATGAGGAGGCAGCAAACCTTTCAGTGAACTCTAGCCAAATTTGGCATGAAATGGGTATCGAAGCAGCAAATCTAGCAAGGTCTGAATTGGTTCCAAAAGCCCAATTAAACTCGGTTGATCTGAGTTTCTAGGCCTGAATTTTGCAAAGGCGTGGAGCACCAAGGAGCAGGTTTCAGAAAGAAAATGCCTGCCCAGAAATAGGGAAATTTACCTAGCTCTGGGAGAAACCAGTAAACTCTCTTAAAACCATGAAGTAAATTTAATAAAGAAGATTAACTTGATCAGTATTTCACTTTCCTGAAGAGAATTGAGGTAGAGAGAAAGAGTGGGAATGAGGGAAGGGGGAGAGAGAGAGAGAGAGAGAGAGAGAGAGAGAGAGAGAGAGAGAGAGAGAGAGAGAAAGAAAGAGAAGAGAGAGATTAAAGAGGTTAAAGGAGAGAAGAGAAGAAAGGAGAAGAGAAGTGGGGAGAAGAAAAGAGGGGAGGGGAAAGGAGAGGTGAAGAAAAGGAATCTAGCATAAAACCAACCAGTTCCACTTGATTAAACATTTGTTCCAGAGTTCTCTTACATATTAGCAAGTGCAAAGAGCTGTGAAACTGTCTACATCAGTATCTTACCTATGCAACTGCAACTTAAAAAATATTTTCTTTATTCTTTTGCATGAATGAAATATCTACCTTTTGGAAGTCCAGAGTCTCTTCTTTGTAGAAGAGTCCTGCTGTGATCAACCTACTGAATAGGAAGCCAGGTCAGTACCTATGAATAAATCTAGAAAATAGTATTTAAAAGTAGTACAGAGTTAGTAGTCACTGCAGTGTTTTACTTTTTTTTTAAATCAGGGATTCCTTTGGGCATTAATTAAGTATAACATTTGCAAGCTCTCCCTCTTACAGAATTATTTTCCCTAATGTATCAAAAAATCTTCTAACTGTTAATGTGAAGTCCAGTCATACTGATTTCTAATTACCATCTCCTAAATATCAGGAATCTGAGTTGTAAAAAGTCTGTAACAGTTATACCAATAGATATTCTGTCGATTAGCATGCAAATGAAATAGATTCAAATATAACATTGTTATTTTCTAATATTCTTCATCTTCCTTTTGAAAATGGATGATCAGAATTAGAGCATGTCACCCCCAGAGCAAACAGCTTGGTTTTATTTGCAGAAAATCGACTCATTTAGGTATGTTAATGGTAATTGACAACTTCTCATTTTATCTTACATGCAAATGAACAACAAGGAAATTTCTTAACCTAAAATAGGTGAATGTTCTCTCAGATCAGGAAATGCATGTATTTCTTATAGTAGGCTAGAGGTTTTTGTAACAAAATAAAAGTGCATTGCTGTAATTCTCACCATTTAAATTATCTTATTTTCAAATGTAATTGTGGCCCTTTGCTTTCATTCAATGCTATGGCTTCATTACTTCTTGCAAGTTTATAGTTTATTTAGCAAAGATCAATCTTTTTTATATAAGTAAATTCTGACCATCAGCCATTGACCTAGATTCTTGAATTTTGGTTTTTCTTTGAAAACATATTACAAATTGCACAGAATCCAGCACACAAAGATGACACGGAATGAAGGAAAAGCAAGGCTCCTTTTTGAATGCCTTGAAGTTGAAACTCAAAAAAATTTTTAAATCACATCATTTGATTCCTTATTTTTTTATTTTATTTTTTTAAACCTTTAACTTCTGTGTATTGGCTTATAGGTGGAAGAGTGGTAAGGGTAGGCAATGGGGGTCAAGTGACTTGCCCAGGGTCACACAGCTGGGAAGTGTCTGAGGCCAGACTTGAACCCAGGACCTCCAGTCTCTAGGCCTGACTCTCAATCCCCTGAGCTACCCAGCTGCCCCCTCATTTGATTCTTTAACACTATTTTTTTTCTGATGACAATTGTACTTTGCTTAAAATAAGAATAATGACACTAAATGGTAGAGGCAATCCCTGAAGATGTCTGAAATTTAGAAGATAGTTTTAAATCCTTATGAATAATTATGTGCCATTCAAAGAAATGCAGTGGAAAAAGATGACCCTTGATGTCGATTTTCAAGGATCTTAAATAAGCAGTGTCCACTTTCAGAGTGCTAGCCTATTCAAGTCTTGCAATAAGGACTAACTTTGTAATTTGATTCTCAAGTTCTTTTTAATCAAATATTTAACAAAACCTTCTTAGTTTCGCTTTAAACTCAGATAAGGAAATCATGGTAGTTAACTTGTTATTAGGTAACTTGCCAAAGGTCATTCTCCAAGTCAGTGGTAGAGCACAGCCGGGAACAAGGACCCCTAAGCTCCTACTAAATTGCTTAAGCCACTGAGCCATGCTACTGCCTTGCTGCTCCATTATTCCACTGGGCAAGGAATAGTGCTTTTGGAATCAAAGCTCATGAAGCCTTTGCAATGCTTAACATTTGTAATTAATGTGCATGCAGCTCCCTGTGGACATTTTGCCATAGGTCATCACAACTGGACC
>NW_025385847.1:0-3383 GCF_016433145.1 Gracilinanus agilis
TTTTTTTTTCAGTTGAGGAAACTGAGGCAAAGCAGAGGTGAAGTGACTTGCCCAGGGTCATCGAGTTAGTATCTGAAGTAAGATTTGAACTTAAGTCTTCTTGCCTCTAGCCCAGCCCTCTATCTGTCGCACTACTTACCTACCTCCATTAGTAAGACCTGCGGTTATGGCTAGAAGCCCTTTTGCCCACTGGTGGGGGATTTGAATATGAACCGGCTGACAATCCATGCCCCTTCCCCAAATGAATTAGTGCCAGCCTCATGTTCAAAGCTTCCTGATTTCTCTCTTATAATGCCTGGTCCTGCTTGGCCCAGATAAGAAACCTATAAAAATTCACCAGATTTTTAGTGGTTTTGGTACTTGCCTCCACAAGGAGATCAGCAGACCTGACCTGTTTTTTCCCTGTCCTGCCCCTTCTTGCTGTGCTTATATTCCATTGTATCAGACTCTTCCTGACCCTATTTGGGGTTTTCTTGGCAAAGAACCTAGAGTGGTTTGCCATTTCCTTTTCCAGCTCATTTTACAGAGGAGGAAACGGAGGCAAACAGGGTTAAGTGACTTGCCCAGGGTCACCCAGGTAGGAAGTATCTGAGGCCAGATTTGAATTCATGAAGAGTCCTCTTGATTCCAAACCCAGTGTTTTATATATATATATATATATATATATATATATATATATATATATTGATTGAGAAAATTTTTCCATGGTTACATGATCCATGTTCTTTCTCTCCCCTCTCCTGTAGCCAACACACAATTCCCCTGGGTTTTACATGTGCCATTGATCAAGACTTATTTCCATATTATTAATATTTGCACTAAGGTGATCGTTTAGAGTCTACATTCCCAATCCTATCCCCATTGACTCATGTGATCAAGCAGTTCAAGCCAAGTGTTCTACCCACTGGACCACCTAGCTTCTTCTTGTATTACCTTTCAATAAAGCTATCTTGCTTTACTTTCTCTCTGTTGACTCTCTCTTGGGTTTCCTTGTACTTTTGCACCCCAAATCTGTATGAGAAGGAACCTTAGCCCAGAACACTACCAAGTGTGGCCCAATAAAGGTGAAAAAGTAGTTCCTATATGATTTTTTTTTTTTTTTTTTTATTTTAAACCCTTAACTTCTGTGTATTGGCTCCTAGGTGGAAGAGTGGTAAGGGTGGGCAATGGGGGTCAAGTGACTTGCCCAGGGTCACATAGCTGGGAAGTGTCTGAGGCCGGATCTGAACCCAGGACCTCCTGTCTCTAGGCCTGGCTCTCAATCCACTGAGCTACCCAGCTGCCCCCAGTTCCTATATGATTTTACTATGCTGTGGTATTAAAGAAAAGAAATATAGAAACCTATGTTTTTCCAAGGCAACTTGTAATCCGCAGGGATCCTTTTGTGTGATTTATCGGTCCCTGTTTCTGTGAGTTTAACACCTCTTATTTTACAGATGAGGAAACTTAAGGCCAAGCAAAGTAAGTGTCATGTCCAAGTTCTACAGATGATGGCAGAGCCAAGACCTAAAAGTCCAATCTCGTGGGTACCAGGCCTGTGTATTCTCTGCCAGACTGTGCAAAACAAGGCAGCAGAGACTCAAATGCTTCTTTGTGTTCGTTCAGACTTCAAGTCCTATAGGAAGTAGGTCTGAGAAGGGTCACGTTCTTGTGGGCTACACAATGACTATTCAATCTGAATTCATTTCGTTCAAAAAAATCGGCTGCTCGGGGCAGCTGGGTAGCTCAGTGGATTGAGGGTCAGGCCTAGAGACGGGAGGTCCTACGTTCAAATCTGACCTCAGACACTTCCCAGCTGTGTGACCCCCATTGCCCACCCTTATCACTCTTCCACCAAGGAGCCAATACACCGAAGTTAAGGGTTAAAAAAAAAAATCGGCTGCTCAAGTAAAGATGAGAGAGGTGGGACTGTGGTAGTTGGGGAAAAAATCTGACGGTCCTAGTGGTTTACAAACTCAATAATAGTCACAAACAGTCTGATCTCAGCTAACATGATTTTAGGCTGCATTAAGAGCTCTGCCCTGGGCAAACCAGATGGAGGCAGAATATTCTTCCATTCTGGGGGCTGTACTTTAGGAAAGATATTGACTGGAATGAGTCTGGAGGAAGGCAACCAAGATGATGAGTGGACCAGTGGTCATAGCACAAGAAATAACAGGGTTGAAATAACAGGGAATATTTAGCCCAGAGCAGGGAAGACTCAGGTGGACACGATTGGTGCTGTTCAGTCATTCAGTCCTGTCCAGCTCTTTGTGCCCCAGAGGACTATATCATGCCAATGCTGTTCAGGGGGTTTTCTTGGCAAAGATACTGGAGTGGTTTCACCATTTCCTTGTCCAATGGATTAAGGCAAACAAAAGTTAAGTGACTTGGCCAGGGTCACAAAGCTAATAAATGACTGAGGCCAGATTTGACTTGGGCCTTTCTGACTCCAGATCCAGTGTTCTATCCCCTAATCAGCTTAGTTACTCTGGGGTATATACTTATTGTCCTCAGATATTTGAAGGGCTGTCATGATTTAAATCATTCTTCTTATCTCCAAAGAATAAAAACAATGAGAGGAAGTTGCAGAAAAAGAAGAAGAAGAAGAAGAAGAAGAAGAGAGAGACAAGAAGAAGAAGAGAGACAAGAAGAAGGAGGAGGAGGAGAAAAAGGAGGAGAGAGAGAGGCAGGCAGGCACAGAGACAAATACAGAAAAAGGCTTAATATAATGAAACATTTATTAACAATTTGAGCTGCGCACAAATGGAATGAGATGTTTTGAAGAGAGGTCATAAAAGGGAGGCTGGACAACCACTTGTCAAGCATGTTATAAGGGATGGTCTCTTTCAGGTACCAGTGGATTTGATGTTCTCTGAAGTCCCTTTCACCTCTGACATCCTGTTTAATTCTAACTACAGATATAACTGAAGAATGAATGGATTTAAATTTTTTTCGCCTTTCCTTTTACATTCAAAATTGGCTACATATAAATTTGTTTAGTCTCCTGGTGACAGAGAAAATATATGATGATTTCATAATTGTGCAAAATTGCAATATAGCCTGGTATAATGGGAAGTGTTTCAGATTGAGCCAAGAGACCTGCAATGGAATCCTGATTCTGCCACTTTTTAGCTATGGAACTTTGGGCTAGTCACTAAATGTCTTTAAGTACTATTTGAAGTATCTGTAAAATGGGAATAATAATTCCCACCTTGCTCATCTAGTGGAATTATTTAAAAGTAAAATTAGAAAACAGATTCAAGGCATTTTGCAAAGCACAGTGTTTTGTAAGTATGCTATATTAGTGTTGATGGTCAAGAAAGGAGTTGATTGAGGGCAGCTGAGTAGCTCAGTGGATTGAGAGCCAGGCCTAGAGACAGGAGGTCCTAGGTTCAAATCTG
>NW_025385848.1:0-1534 GCF_016433145.1 Gracilinanus agilis
TAAATACATTTAAATAGACATAGTCTCCCTGCACTGAGTTTCAGTTTCTGGAGGGCAGAACTATCTTATCTTTGTCATTACAGCGCCGGTGCCGCCTGACCCAAAAGAAGCAATTCATAAATGCTTAGTCATTGATTGGATGGTTCTACCAAGTTGGAAAGTTCTTAGAGTTTAATCCTGAACAAAAGATTTTCTCTTTTATCCGAGGCTCAGCCTACTTGAATCTGAAAAGACTCATTAGCAGAAGATTGGCCATTGGAAGATGAATTCTTAGCCATGGCAACCCATGAAAGAAAAGGAAAAAAAAAAAAAAAAGAAAAGAGCTTTTTTCTCCCCCCCATATTCAAGTTAAAATTACCTGAAATCCAAAGCAGATGGTAGGGAATACATTAAATACAGCAAGCCAGGAGGAAGGTCTGTAAATAGATGAAACCAGGTGTTTAATAAAAGGGAACACTGAAACCCCAGCTAACGTTAGAGGTGCAGAAAACGCAAGCGGGCACGATGATGAAAGATCCTGCTTTTAATTGTCGAGGATAAAACCGGGCTTTGGAAAAGATAAAAACGTGTGCCACGGGCTGTTCTGGGCCCAGAGGGGACAGACGGGCCAATCCTGCCACGTCCTCCTGGGATGGGGCGACGGGCAGAGGAGCAGCCTGAGAAGAGGACCGGGGGACGGGCTCTTTGGGGGACCCCTTTTGGGGCATTCGCTCGCTCTTTTCCAAGCTCCCGACTCCAAGGAACCCCTGCTGGGCCACGAGCTGCCCGTACCGGCCAGGCGGCAGTCCGGCCTCGGTGCCAGGGCTTCCCGGAGCAGAGTTCTTGCTAAATGGCATCCTGGCTCTGCTCACTGTCTCTCGGACAGAGCCGGCCGGACTTCGGCGCGCTCTGAAATGACCTTTTGGGTGACTCCCAAGAAACCACCGAATTGTACCTGTCAACCCTTCCAAGATCTACAGACGGGGAAGGGGGGTCCTCGGGGAATTAAACCGAGCCACCCGTCCTCTCCATCGCCTCCCCGGGGGCCAGGGCGCCCCGACACCCACCTCAGTGACTGTTGGGTTTCAGGAATGGGGCCGCCGTCCTTCTTCAGGTAATACTTCACCACGATGGCCAGGCTCAAGTAGCAAGCGGCAAATGTGCCTAGGATGCTAACACACACACACAGGGTTTAGTTGGACTCTCCCAGGGAGCTGAGCCTGGGCTCGTGCGGCCTGTAATTAAGTGAGAATGAATGAATGAAGAAGGAGAAAGCCAGCCAGGGAGGTCCCCTACCTAGCCGACTTGGCTGGCTTCCTGGCTGCCGTGTTAGAGCTGCTGCATGTTTATTAGGGAACCAGGGACGAGGCCAGCAAAACACACCACTCTCAGGCACTGCCCTGCCCTCCTATGGGACAAAAATGACCTGGAAACCAAATCTGAGAAGGGATGGTGGGGAGCAGACAAGCCATCTGTTTCCTGTTTTCCTGAACTTTAGCACTAACAAGCTGATTTTTCTTTTCCACATGGAAGGAATAGTTTTTTATTATTATAT
>NW_025385849.1:0-7046 GCF_016433145.1 Gracilinanus agilis
GGAGGGAAGGAAGGAAGGAGGGAAATAGGGAAGAAGGGAAGGAGGGAAGGAAGGAAGGAAGGAAGGAAGGAAGGAAGGAAAGAAGGAACAAACATTCATTTATTGCCTGATATATGTCTGGTATTGTGCTAAGAACCTTGCAGATACTACTGCCTTTGATTCTCATAATCCTTGGAGGTCGATACTGTCACTGTCTTCATTTTATAGTTGAAAAAACTGAAGCAGACAGATTAAGTAAATAGCTGAATAGCCCAGGTCACACTGTTAGTAAGTGGCTGAAGCCAGATTTAAACTCTGGTTTTTCTGCATCCATTGATAACTTGGAGAAACATGAGTTCTTCAGTATCCTGTTTCCTGTTATCATGGCAACCTTTCTGAAATATCAGTTAGTGCCAGATGCCAGTGGTACCTGGTTATCTCATTGTATATTGCATTTCTTTCCTCGAATGGGTAACTAAGTAGTAAGCTCAAGATAGATATTTCCAAGGACATTACTATGAAACTTTTTTTTAAATTTAAACCATTACCTTCCATCTTGGAGTCAATACTGTGTATTGGCTGGTAAGCGTAGGCAATGGGGGTCAAGTGACTTGCCCAGGGTCACACAGCTGAGAAGTGTCTGAGGCCAGATTTGAACCTAGGACCTCCCATCCCTAGGCCTGACTCTCAATCCACTGAGCTACCCAGCTGCCCCCCAATGCCAGACTTCTTGACTGGGAAATGGCTGAACATTAAATTTGGTTAGGAATAGCATGATAAAGTGTTGACATGAAAGACAAAATTCCTAATAAACAATCACACAAACTGTTTAATGCTCTATTTAAGTTTGTTGTCATCATCTCAGAAGATTATATGAGTACTCATGTTAAATTATTGAATCTTGTTCTATTAATATATGATTCTGAGTTCTTTTGTGTTTTCTCCCCTTTTTTAAATGTGTAGGAAGAAATCAACTAACAATTAACTTATCATATAGTGATTAAAAAACTACAAGGATTTGCTTATTTATCCCTTCCTTTTTGGAGAGACAAGATGTGAGTGATACATAAAATTGTTACCTCAGGTGCAGAGGTGTGAACTTAGTGAGACAAGAATTATGAGAATAATGAGTCTTGTTCCTTATCATTATAGGTTAGATCCCCAGGACTGAAAACAATACAGACCACATTTCTGGGTACAGAATGAACAGTGGCTCAGTACCCCAGTACCAGGGGATCCGGCTGGAGAGTGCCTTGATTCAATGGTCAATAAGAAATATTTACAAAACTATGGTAGAAGAAGTTGAAAGAATAATATGGAGGACATACAGAAGCTAACTGGAAGATCTTCCTTTTAAAATTTGGACGGTGAATTCAAGTAATTTGTCCTCCCAAAAATCTTTGGCTCCTTAAAATCTAAGTGAGTGGGATGAGAAGGAGGGAAGCCAACATGCTGGAGATGGTACACAGAACTGCCTGATTGCTATCAAATTACTCTCCAAGAAACTGATACAAAGCCTCAAAATGAATTCTGGAGGAACAGAACCCATAAAAAACTTTGAGTGAGAGAATATTTCAGGCCACAATAACTTAGAAAGTCAAAATAAAGGGTTTGTCACAATAGGTGAAAATAGAGCACAGACCAGGACCAGCAGGCCCAGGCCAGCACCAGATCAGCAAGTCAGCACAAGCATGAATTGATGGTTGAATCAGCAGCAAAGCCTTCCTCAGCAATCAGGCACAGACAGTAAAGAGATAAACAATTGGTCAGAAAGGCATTACAGGGGTTCCTTTCCTGGATCAGGGTGAAGGACTTTGACACATTTCCTGTACTATAAACCCAGGTGGGAGTCCAATTAGCAGTCCCAGGGTGAAGAGGAGCACTAAGACACTAGTGTTTGTGGTAACAGGGAAGCAATGGACCTTGGCTATAGTTCCAGGACAGAAAAGAGTGTCTATGATTACTCACAAGCCCAAAGAGTATTAAACACACTCTCCTTAGGGCATACCACCTTGGGAGAGTTGAAAATGTATAGATTTTCTAACTCCAAAGGCAGCTACAAAAAGTACCTCAAGCACAGAAAAGTGTTCCCTTCACCACAGAAAAAAAGGTCACTTATTTACTTCATATATTGAGGAACCACAGTCAGGATTATACATTAAAGAACCACAAACATGGAGTATAATATTCAGAAAAACAAAAAATTTAGGGCTACAACCTATCAGGTTACACAGGAAAACTGAGCAGAGTACTAAAAACATTAGTAGGAGCAATTAGAGAAGAAAAAGAAATCGAAGGGATAAAAGTAGCTAATGAGGAAACCAAACTATCACTCTTTTCAGATGATATGATGGTATACTTAAAAGATCCTAGAAAATCAACTAAAAAGCTAGTGGAAATAATTAACAACTTTAGCTAATTTTTAGGGTACAAAATAAACCCACATAAATCATCAGCATTTCTATATTTTTCCAACAAAACTCAGCAGCAAGAGTTAAAATGAAAAACTCCATTTAAAATCACTCTAGACAGTATAAAATATTTGGGAAATTTATTTGCCAAGACAAACAGAGGAATTATATAAACACAACTACAAAACACTTTTCACACAATTAAATTAGATCTAAGCAACTGGAAAAACATTAATTGTTCATGGACAAGATGACCTAATATAATAAAAATGACAATCTACTCAAACAAATTCACTCATTCAGTGCCATACCTAACAAACTACCAAGAAACTTTTTTATATAATTAGAAAAAATTATAACAAAGTTCATCTGAAAGAACAAAAGATCAGGAATATCAAGGGAAGTAATGAAAAAAATGTGAAGGATGAAGGTCTAGTAGTACCAGATATTAAACTGTACTATAAAGCTATGATCATCAAAACAACATAGTACTGGCTAAGAGATAGAAGGGTGTATCAATGCAAGAGAATAGGGGTAAATGAGTTCAGCAAGATAATGTATGATAAACCCAAAGATCCCAGCTTTGGGGACAAAAACCCACAATTTGACCAGAACTGTAGGGGAAATTGGAAAACAGTATGGGAGAGATTATGGTTAGATCAATATCTCATATGATATAGAGATAAATTCAGAATGGGTAAATTACTTAAATATAAAGGAGGAAATTATAAGTAAACCAGGTGAACATAGAATAGAATACCTGTCAGATATATGGGAAATGATAGAATTTAAGACTAAGCAAGAAATAGAGAATGTTACAAAATGTAAAATAAAAAATTTTGATTACATTAAATTAAAAAGGTTTTGTAAAAACAAAACCAATGCAAACAAAATTTAGAAGGAAAGCAACAAATTGGGGGAAAATTTAGAACAAAAACCTCTGACAAAGGTCTAATTTCTCAAATTTATGAGGAGATAAGTTGATTGTACAAAAAAATCAAACCATTCCCCAAATGACATATGGTCAAGTGACACAAATAGTCAGTTTTCAGATAAAGAAATCAAAACAATCAATAAGCACATGAAAAAGTGTTCTAAATCTCTTATAATTAGAGAAATTAAAATCAAAACAACTCTGAGGTACCATCTCACCCCTAGAAGATTGGCCAATATGACAGTAAAAGAAAATAATAAATGTTGGAAGGGTTGTAGCAAAAGTGGGACACTGATGCATTGCTGGTGGATTTGTGAATTGATCCAAATTGATGCAAGCCAAGTTGGAACTATGCCCAAAAGGCTTAAAAAGAAGGCATACTATTTGAAGCAGTAATGCCACAACTAGGTTTGTACATTTAAGAGATAATAATGAAATGTATCTATAAAATTATTCATAGTTGTGCTTCTTATAGTGGCAAAACATTGGAAAATGAGGGGGTGTCCCTCGATTAGGGAATAGGTGAACAAATTGTGGTATATAGTGATAATAGAATACTACCATTGTGTAAGGAATGATGAACTGTAGGATTTCTATATGAACTAGAAGAACCTCCAGGAAGTGATGAAGAGTGAAATGAGCAGAATGAAGTTAACATTATACCAAGAAAGTGAAACATTGGGGAACAATATAATGTAATGAACTTTGTTAATACAAGACTCAATAGAAAGGGACTTAAGAGAAGAACAGAGAGGGAAAGAACTATGGGAGTAGAAACACAGAAGCAAAACAAATGATTTATCATTCCTTTATATGTATATATGAGTTGGGGTTTTGCTTTTAAAAGCTTATTCTATTGCAAAAATGAATAATATGGAAATAAGTATAAGTGATAATATTTGTGTAATGCAGTAAAAGTGCTTATTGGATCCAGTAGTGGATAAAGGTAGAGGGAAGGAAAGGAAAATGAAAGATGTAAACTTTGAAAATTTTTAAAAGAAAAGAAAATAATTTTTAAAAATTAAGTGAAAATTTTGAAGAGATGGAAAATAGGAATTCATGTGAAAAAGAGAAAGAGAGAGAAAAGATGGTAAAACTACTTTTCATTAAGAGGTGAATAATTGGCAAATACTTTGGAGCAGAAGATGAGGGATGGCTATGACTGAACCTTACTCTGATCATAACTCACTCGAAGAAGGAATAACACCCATATTAAGTCAACAATAGAAGCCTAGCTTACCCTATAAGGAATGAAGAGGGTAGGGAGGATAAGGGAGGGATGGACAAACAGGAGGGGTCAGTTGTGGGAAGCAGTAGTTAAAAACAAAACATCTTTGAAACGGGTAAAGAGAAAAAGAGAGAAAGAAGAATAAATAGGGAGGGAATAAGTCATAAGGAAACAAAATTAGTAATTATAACTATGAATAGGAATGGGATGAACCCATTCGTAAAAGGGAAAAGGATAGCAGAGTGGATTAAAAAACAAAATCCACCATATGTAGTCTACAAGAAACACATTTAAGACAGGGAGACAACCACAGATTAAAAGTAAGATGCTGGAGTTGAACTTACTATGCCTCAATTAAAGTAAAAAACAAAATTCAGTGGTAGCAATCATGACCAGACAAAGCAAAAGTAAAAAAAAAATTATCTAATCAAAAGAAATAAGGAAGGAAATTAAATCAGGAAAAAATGCACCATAGGCAATGAAACACTATCAATATTAAACATGTATGCACCAAATGGCATAGCATCCAGATTCCTGAAGTAAAGGATAATAAAAAATTACTAGTTGTTGACCTAAAACTTCCCCTTCCAGAATTAGATTAGTCCAACCAAAAATAAACACAAAAGATGTTAAGGAGGTTATTTATGAACTTTAGAAAAGCTGGACATGATAGAACTCTGGAGAAAACTGGAGGGGAATTGAATGGAGTACAACTTTTTCTCAGAAGTAAATGTTACTTTCACAAAAAAAGGTCACATAATTGGGCATAAAAACTTCAAATGCAAATGTAGAAAAGCAGAAATATTAAATGCATACGTTTCATGCCATGAGATAATAAAAAGTACACTCAAAGGACAAGAGAAAAAAGACTCAAAATTAATTGGAAACTAAACAATCTTATTCTGAAGAATAAATGAGTCAAAGAACAAATCATAAAAATCAACAATTTCATTAAAGAAAATGACAGTGAGGAAACAACATATCAAAACATATGGGTTGCAAAGATGTACTTAGAGGAAAGTTAATATCTATTAATGTTTACATAAACAAATTGATAAAAGAATATATTAATGAAATGGGCATTCAATGACAACAACAACACAACAACCCCCAATTTAACATCAAAATTGAAATCCTGAAAATCAAGAAAAGGATAAATAAAACTGACAGTAAGAAAACCAGTGAACTAATAAATAAGACAAATATTTAGAAATTAGAGCAATTATTAGAACGTATTTTGTCCAACTTATATGTCAACATATTTAACAATCTTAAGGACCAAAGATGCTGGTGGCAATCAATGGGAACTTTATTGGGAGTATAGTGAGGACTTTTACAACCAATTAGGGGTTCTTTCCATGATCTTGATAACAGACAATTTATGGGGTAGCAGGTAATGATTAACAGAAAACCCTGAGAAGAACAAGGCATCCTGTCATGATAATGATTTATTAGATATGTCTTGCATGGGGAATGCAGGATCTGGGGGTATCCATAGGATGCATGAAAACATATGCATGATGATGTCTTCCTGCTAGAGTTTCCAGGGATATGGGATACAAATATGCCCTAGATATGTGGCTGGGGATATTCTAGAAGGATATATGATCTTTTACGTGGGGGGTCCCATGAGGAGGGAATGTGGGAAAAGTAATATTCTAAATGAATATACTACCTAATGAAAATTAAGGGTATCAATTTGTTTAAAAATTATAAGCAATCCAAGTGAAAAAATTGAAGCTCTGCTTAGTCTTTTTGACATGTCTGTCTGTGAAAAATGCACTGTGGGTATAAAATAGTTTCACATTACTAATGAGAACTTCCAAACAAGATATTAGGTAAAAAGACATCATCAAAGCATCCATGGAAATGAGTAACTCACATGGGGTGAATAACAATCAAAGTCCTACACAGCTCGGATAAGAAGTCAAAGGAAGGACTTGAATTTATTGTGAATTTTTACGAAAGGATGGGAAGATTAGCTACATTATTAACTACCACAATGAAGATCACAGATCGATCTAAGCCATGGTGAGGTACCACACCAAAATTAATTGGAAAACTGAAAATCTTAAATTTGTGAGCTTTACAGACCAAGCCTTAACCATAAGCTCCATCAAACTTTTGTACTCTAAAATATTGCTCTTTGAGACATGTAAATGGAAAAGTAATGGAGCATGTTTTTTTTTTCTACACAAGCTGGAACTCTAATTAAACATCAGCCTTTCTTCTGGAAAAAAAAAGACCAATGAATACAGATATAGATGCAAATGCTTTTAGATGGGGCATCTCCAAGGTCCCTTCTAGCTCTTGATTCTGTGATTTATCTCAAGAAAAAATTTTATTAAAATATAAATAACCAAAAGTGTAGACAACATTTTTCAAACTGAATATTAAATGTTAGCAAAATATATCTCTTAAAAGCTTTCTTTCAAATATTACTATTACAGACTCAGCAGTCATGATGATCTCATTGGATCTCATAGGTTCAACT
>NW_025385850.1:0-1611 GCF_016433145.1 Gracilinanus agilis
GTCCTACAACAAGAGGGCAATATAGACATTGAAAGGATTCATAGAAAGCCTGCGACAATTGATCAAGAAAAGAAAACACCTAGAAATATAATTGCCAAATTCAAGAGTTTCCAAACAAAAGAAAAAATCTTACAAGAAGCCAGAAAGAAATAATTCAAATATCAAAATATCAAGGAGCACCAATCAGGATCACACAGGATCTGGCAGCCTCCACGCTAAAAGATCGCAAGGCTTGGAATACGATATTCTGAAAGGCAAGAGAGCTGGGCCTGCAACCACAGATCAACTACCCATCAAAATTGACTATATATTTCCAGGGGAAAGTATGGGCATTTAACAAAATTGAAGAATTCCAGGTATTTGCATAGAAAAGACCAGGGCTAAATGGAAAGTTTGATATCCTACCACAAAAATCGAGAGAAACATGAAAAGGTAAATAAGATACAGAGGGGAAAGAAAGAAAACTTATAATTTTTAAATTTGCCTTTTTAAGGGCCTCAGTGAGATCTAATTATCTGTATTCCTATGTAGAGAAATGTTATGTATAATTCTCTGTAATGAACTCTATTCACTATTATAATATTCGCTATTATAATAATCAGACGAATAATTCACAGGGTGAGGGTGGAACACTAAATAATCTAAGATGACATGGGGGATGGGAAAGAGGGGGTGAATAGCAGGGGACACCAAGAGAAACTTGAGTGAATAAGAAAATAGGATATTCTATTACACACAAAGAGGGCATGGGAGGGGGAGGGGACAAATACTATTATAAGAAGGAGAGGAAGAGAGCATTAAGAGGTAATAATCAAACCTTACTCTTAGTGTAATCAACCCGGAGAGGGAAGAATAGCTATATTATCCATTGGGACATAAAACTCTTATCTAACCCTTCTGAGAAAATTAGAAGGGATAAACCACAGGGAGCAGGGGAGTGGGAAGGTCAAACAAAGGGAGGGAAGAAGAGGGAAGGAATTCATAAGGCCTAAAAAAACAAAAAGAGGGGGAAAAATAAGGGAGGGGGTAGAAAGGAAAGTTAATCAAGGGAGGGGATAAGAGATAGAGGCTCAATACCAAACCACTGGTTTAAAAGGGAAAAGTATAAGGAAAAAAGGGGTAGAAATAGAGGAGGATTCAAAAATGTCAGCAAATGCACAACTGATGATTATAACTCTGAATGTGAATGGGATGAACTCGCTCATAAAACGGAAGCAGATAGCAGAGTGGATTAGAAACCAAAATCCCACCATATGTTGTCTACAAGAAACACATATGAGGCTGGTGGACATACACAAGTTTAAGGGTAGGGCCTTGAGCAAAATCTTTTGGGCTTCAAATGAGAAAAAGAAGGCAGAAGTGGCTATTATGACTTCTGACAAAGCCAAAATAAAAATAGATATGATTAAAAAGACAGGGAAGGTCATTACATCCTGATTAAAGGTAGTATAAACAATGAGGAAATAACACTGCTCAATATGTATGCACCAAGTGGCATAGCACCCAAATTCATAAAGGAGAAACTGGCAGAGCTCAAGAAGGAAATAGATAGTAAAACCATACTAGTGGGAGATCTAAATATTCCTCTGTCAGATCTAGATAAATCAAACC
>NW_025385851.1:0-1677 GCF_016433145.1 Gracilinanus agilis
ATATATATATATATATATATATATATAATATGCAGCCAAAAAAGACTGTGGTCAATGAAAATTAAGAATATTTTTTTCAATTTTCAGTTTACATAAAAGAGTTTCATAAGAACTCTAAACTGCTGTTTACTATTCATTTTCCCATTTATACACTGGGTCTTCATAGTATCGGAGGCACTTTAACAAGTAGGCCATCACAGCACAAAACAATACACCAAACTGATGAGTACTTGCTCTGCAGGATAATAACAGAGATGACTCTCCTGAAAGCTTAACACCAACAAGATATACAGGGGAATTGTAACATCAGTCTATACATTCATTTAAAGGGCTGCATGAAGTCTCAAATCCCTCAGATTTAAAATGCAGGATATTCTCCAACAATTATCTTAATCTTACTTTTATAGATTTATTCCAAGTTTTATAGTTTTCAATGAAATGTATACAGTGAAATTTCTCTTTAGGATCCCAGCATGAAGTGAAAGCCCCTGTGGTTTGATTTCTTTAAGTACAGCACAAAGGAAAGCATTTTGACACTGGCACAAGGAGAGGAGATAGAAGCTAAGTGTGCATGACTATCACTTGTCCTCACCTGAGTAGGGTTTTATGTATTATGTGTCTTAAATTAAACATGTGTAAAATGTAAGGCATACTAAAGTTCTTATGAAAAACACTTACTTTACATGTACAATATGTGTTTCTTATTTTAAATTGACTTTCCTTTCAAAAAAATTAGCAAAAAGCTTTCAGATTGAAACAGCACATTTATATATGTAAAAAGGAAGCTGCTTCAGTGGGGGGGATGCGTGAGAGAGAGAGAAAGCCAAAGTGGAATTCCCTCTCTAGTCACCATTGAAGCGTCCTGATTACTTTGGGGTTATTAGTTTATGGCTTCCCTAGAGTGAGCTGATTCACTCTTGCTACCCTACGTTAGAAAGAGGATGTGTTTCCCTGTTGATGGAGGTATCTCTTGTCAGTCTGTGATGTTCTCAGCCAGTATTAGCAGGATAAACCTCCCCATGGAGCACCTCCCTCTTTCAACTGAAATTCAGTTGGCAAGATGGAGGAGCCTTCTCTGGTAAGGCAGCGGACTTGTTCACTTCCTTGATTACTTTACTAGATAGACAAAAATGCTATCTGACTTCGCGATGTGTCTTTAATAATAGGACTGACCTAAGGGAAAGGATGAATGATGAAGGGAAGTGGGTATAGGGGCTAACTAATGATTTATCCGTTGATGCCTAAGTCCTTGGCTCAGTCAGAGAAAATTGACCCAAACTGTGTTTCTCTCCCCCTTCCCACTAAATCCTTATTCCTAACTGTCTCAAAGTAAATTATTGATCACTAGAGGCATTATTGAAAGGGGACAGATGATGATATCTGTGGTAGAAAGACAGGCTTTCAAATGAGTCTTTAATCTCTCATCTGTTGTTATAGATTAGGGTCAGTCCTGGCAGGAATCCAAAGATGGCCATAGGAACTGTTGGCCTAAGACAACAAGGCTTTTAGTAGTCTTGATCCAGGGGTTGCAGGTTTACACCTCCTCCTCCTTCCAGCTCTCCAAAACCAACTCCTCTTGCTTGGGGGGTCCCACCTTTTATACTCTTGGTTCCTAGAGTATTCAATTGACCCAGCTTTCTTGGGGTTCTGCTGCATCCCAGTAAAATTCCACTTTAT